>NW_018108228.1:89815-91288 GCF_000183805.2 Loa loa | reverse complement strand
CAACTACAATCTTTATAAGAAATGCAACACGCAACTACAATCTTTATAAGAAATGCAACACGCAACTACAATCTTTACAAGAAATGCAACACGCAACTACAATCTTTATAAGAAATGCAACACGCAACTACAATCTTTACATTTATCCAGTAATTTTACATTGTGAAAAACATATTAAAGAAAATCACAGTTAAAAAGTCGCTTTCGTAATAGCAGCATTATCAATAGAAGAGGACAGATTAGAAAATGCTTAGGACTTATTACTGTTACGTGTTTGCTTTCATTATTTATCACATTGCATCCCAATCCGGAAAATTTCCATACTTCAAATTAAAATTTGTGGAAATAGTCGAAAGCCTTTTTAACGTGATAAGCTGATAATATATTTGATAACTGAAAAAACCATGGAGATAAAATGTAATAACAGAGAAACAAGTTTTAAAAATTGGTCTGAAAAGCTCTACTTTTGTTCCATGAGTTTCAGAATCCGAAGAAAGAAGATGCTGGAAAGTGGACGCTAGAGCTCAGTAACTCCGGTGGCAGTGCTCTTGCACCATTTGAAGTAATCGTCAAAGATAAACCCAAATCACCGAAGGGACCACTTGAAACCAAAAATGTTACCGCCAAAGGATGCGACCTCAAATGGGATCCACCTGATGCTGATGATAGTTCTCCTGTACAAGGGTACATCGTTGAGATGCAAGAGGGTGATGGAAAATGGACGAAAATTGGCGAGACAAAGCAAACCGAATTTAAGGTTATTGTTGACTTTTGTGAAATTTTAATTGAAAGCAATGAGAATTCGTATATAATCGTAAAATTGTTGTTGGAAGTTCATAGCGAGTGATGCATATTTCGGAAGTTTGATGTGGAATTTCAATGACAGTTGCGTCAATATAATCAGGGAATTTATATTAACGAAATAAGCAGATAATTCTACTGAGTAGCTTCACAATTTATTGCTGTAAAATTGTTGCTCTTAACAATGCCTTCTATTTGTAGAGTGAATTTTATTTCGAAACAATTAAAATTTCAATATTTCGAGGTCAAAAGTTTGAAAGAAAATGGACAATACAAATTCCGAGTGAAAGCAGTGAATGATGTCGGTCAATCTGAACCACTCACCAGTGAAACAATTACTGCTAAAGACCCTTATTGTAATCTTTGTATTTATACTTCAGACTTTATCACTGTTGATTCTAACGACTTTTAGCTATTAATTCTATTAATATCGTGTATTTGCCAGTAATCCGCATATTGTTTTAAGCCACTCCTGACAAGCCCAAAAATATGATAGCAACGGATATCAGCAAGGATTCACTGTCACTCCAGTGGGAAGCTCCTGATAACGACGGTGGTTCTCCTATTGAAAAATATGTCGTAGAAAGGCGCAACAAATCTGAAAAAGCTGGAATGAAGTAGGAACGGTACCATCATCAGAAGGGAAAGGCGTGTTCACTCTTGTTGATGATG
>NW_018108228.1:78503-89795 GCF_000183805.2 Loa loa | reverse complement strand
GCAGTGAATGATGTCGGTCAATCTGAACCACTCACCAGTGAAACAATTACTGCTAAAGACCCTTATTGTAATCTTTGTATTTATACTTCAGACTTTATCACTGTTGATTCTAACGACTTTTAGCTATTAATTCTATTAATATCGTGTATTTGCCAGTAATCCGCATATTGTTTTAAGCCACTCCTGACAAGCCCAAAAATATGATAGCAACGGATATCAGCAAGGATTCACTGTCACTCCAGTGGGAAGCTCCTGATAACGACGGTGGTTCTCCTATTGAAAAATATGTCGTAGAAAGGCGCAACAAATCTGAAAAAAGCTGGAATGAAGTAGGAACGGTACCATCATCAGAAGGGAAAGGCGTGTTCACTCTTGTTGATGATGCAGTTGTTGAAGGCAATGAATATTACTATCGAGTTCGTGCAGTTAATAAAGCCGGTCCTGGAGATCCGTGCGACCATGGACGAGCTTTCAAAATCATTGCTAAGCCAGGTAACTTCGAAGGAAATTAAACACTAAACTTACTCAAGTTTAATGACTTTCGAACTATGCATGTACCAGAGAACTGAACTGTGAATCATGACTTGTTGATTTTTCAGAACCACCTGCATTCCCAAATGGTGGTATTTACGATTTGATACTAAAGGTTGGTGAGACAATCAAATATGATCTGATAATCGTTGGTGAACCGATGCCTGAAGCATCCTGGATAGTAAACGACAAAGCAATCAAACATGGGGGTCGTTGCAAAATGATTACTGAACGTGGCAAACATCTTCTGAAGGTTTTTCAAACTCACTTTTCATCTGTTGTATTAAATAAATCTTATAAATATCTATGAATTATCGATTTAATTATATTGTTATCAAAACTCCAATAAAAGTTTCAATTGTAGATAGAAAATGCTGCAAGAACTGATTCTGGAAAATATACCCTAACTTTAAAAAATGACAGTGGCAAATGTGACTCGACAGCAACAGTAACCGTTGTTGGACCACCAGATCAACCTAGAGGACCTTTAGTAATCTCAGATATTTGCGGTGATGGTGCTACATTGGCATGGCAACCACCAGATGATGACGGTGGAGAACCTGTACAGGGTATGTTTCTACATAAATTTTTTGATGCTCTTAAACTTTTGCACTAGAAGATGATTGCTGAATTCATCAAAGCTTAGATAAATTATTGCTTTGCAGAATATATTGTGGAAGCACAAGATATGGATGAGAAAGGAAAGTTTGCAGTGGTGGGTTCGGTACCTGCTTCTCAAACTCAAATGGTTGTACACGGCTTGAAGGATAAAGGAAATTACAAATTCAGGTTTGTATATGAGAATAAGATGACAAGTAAGTGTCATTTTTCCTGGCCGACAACTGTAAGATCATGGTTGAGTTATTTTTATTAGATTTGAAATGAATTCAATAAAGATTAAATAATATATTTTTTAATAAAATTGCGGATTTTTTTAATGTGCTATGTTGATCATTATGAAATCATAGGAATATTACAAAATGTCCTGAAACAAAAATGTCTAAAAGGAAAAACACAGGAATATTACAAAAATTTTCAATTGCAGAGTGAGAGCGAAAAATAAGGAGGGTGAATCAAGTCCGTTGACTGCAGACCAATATGTGCAAATAAAAGATCCGTGGGATGAACCTGGTAAACCAGGCTGTCCTGAAATCACAGACTACGATGCTAATAAGATTGATATAGCTTGGCAGCCACCGGTTGAAGACGGCGGTGCACCAATTGAAGAATATATTATTGAAATGAAGGATCCAGTAACTCAAAAATGGAATGAAACCGCCCGATCACCAAGTGCCTTGCCAATACTTACATATCCTATTGTTTCCATTCCATCAGTATAAAATATTCAAAATTAAATATGAGCTTTTGGAACTTTTTAATCCCGTTCAGTTTTGCTTTTTCAGCAACAAATGCTACAATCATGGGTTTGAAAGAAGGCAATGAATACCAATTCCGAGTAAAAGCGGTTAATAAAGCTGGACCTGGACAACCAAGCAAACCCTCTGAGAGACAAGTTGCTAAGCCTAAATTCGGTAAATTTTGATGTTCTATATTTTGTTCCAAAATAAAATTCTTTCCAAAATAACGAATTTTTCTAACGATTAGAAAAAGACTTCGTATATATAAATAATTTTAGTACCGGCATGGCTGAAAATGGGTAATTTGAAAAATCTGACTGTAAAGGCAGGCCAGTCAGTTAAATGGGACGTGGAAATTGGGGGTGAGCCAGCCCCTGAAGTTAAATGGCTCAAGAACGACGAACTACTGACAACAAACGAGTCGTTCGAGGTCATGTTTACCTACTGGAATTTTTCTTCTTTTTTTAACAACTTGAAATCTTCCCTTGACCTCAGGAATTTTAAATTTATTATGATATTTTAGATTGAAATGAAAAGGCATGGACACACTTTGCTATACATATCATCAGCGAAACGCTCTGACGGTGGCAAATATGTTCTTAATGTAAAGAATTCAACTGGAGAACAAAGTGGAGCTGCCGAACTGATTGTCTTGGATAGGCCAAATCCACCAGAGGGTCCCTTAAAGGTTTAAAATTTTCCTGTACGAATTTTATGTTCAGGAAGCTCAATGTTTGAGAAAACGATGTCGAAATATTAGTCATTCTTTAGCCTATTCGTCAACCAACTCCTCTGTAACATTTTCCCAAAGCTTCTCATTGACTCTTTCAAGCCTGTTATAAGATTTATTTTTTCTATTTGTGAATTAACTCAGAACTCTGGAACGAAGTATTATTAATGCATGATCTTTCGGTATCTAGATATCAGATGTCTTCGAGAATAAGTGCAAGCTTACATGGAAACCACCAGAAGATGATGGTGGTGAACCCATTGCATACTATGAAGTAGAGAAGTTTGACGAAGAAGTGGGAAAATGGACTCAATGTGCTAAAGTCAAGGATACCGTGGCGCATATCGATGATCTGCAAAAAGGACATACTTACCAGTTCCGCGTGAAGGCAGTGAATCATGAAGGTGCTAGTGATCCACTATCAACAGACCATTCCATTCTAGCAAAGAATCCATATGGTACGATTCTAGTTATTTTATATCTGATATGGAGATTCACGACCTTCTTGGGCGAAAATTAGGAGAATGCGAAAGATTTCGTAACAAAAAATTTGAACGATTGCTGTGAAATTTTTCCATACTTAAGAGATCGAATTATTCTTTTCTTAGTCATTTCTTGTCAGTTTTTTCAGATGAGCCAGGAAAACCAACAACTCCTGAAGTTACTGATTGGGACATTGATCGAGTAAATCTGACTTGGAAGCCACCAGATAATGTATGTTTTGACTGTGGTTTGGATTCGGGGTGTTTAATATGGAAATTAGTTTTAAGGAAAATCACCTTTATTAGCTGTCAGATACTGTAACACAAGCCTACATTTCAGGATGGTGGTGACCCGATAAGTAGTTACGTAGTTGAAAAAAGAAAAAAACACGCTAAAGACTGGGTCGAGTGCGCTAAAACAAATGGTCCTGAGTGTGAAGCTAGTATTTTGGGTCTGAAAGAAGGCGAAGAATATCAATTTCGAATTCGAGCAGTCAATAGAGCTGGGATAGGCGAACCATCAGACCCGAGCAGAAAAGTTATCGCTAAACCTCGCAACTGTAAGTCTTCGAAAATTTAAATTCTATGTGATATGTTTCAAGAGTTTGTAAATCGGAACTTAAAGACGTCATATGGTTTTTGAAAGTGAGAGTAGTTTTTTGAAAATTTATTTGATTCAGTGAAACCACATATTCATCGTGAATCAATGAAATCGATCGTAATCAAGGTAGGCCAAAGTGTAGAATTCGATGTTCCGGTCAGCGGAGAACCTCCGCCAGAAAAAGTTTGGATATTGAACGATAAGCCGATTGAAAGCGATGAACATATTATGGTATCTTTAAATTCAGTCGAACTAAATGAAAAAGTAGCACGGAAATTAGAGATAAAACCTCGGGGACGGCATACTAAAATCACATGGTTTGGAAAAAGTTTACATCTGACAGTTACTGGAAAATAGTTCTTTTAAATTAAAGCTTCAATTAGTTCGACAAGTTGCTCAATAATAAATCCGATCGTTCTCAACATAAACATTCTCTTTCAGATAACAAATGAAGATTACAGAACCGTATGCGTACTAAAAAATGCAACAAGAAAGCACACTGGGAAGTATACTTTAGCTGCGTCTAATATTAATGGGACAGATAAACATGCGGTGGATGTAACTGTCATCGGGAAACCTTCCGCACCCGAAGGTAATTTAATTTTCACTTAGCTTATTTTGCAATATGAAGTCATGTTCAAAACTTGAAATCTATAAAGTTTCTAGGACCGTTAGAGGTATCAGACATTCATGCGAACTATATGAATCTGGAATGGGAGCCACCGGAGGATGATGGTGGTCTTCCGATCGATCATTATGAAATTGAGAAAATGGACATGTCTACTGGTAGGTGGGTTCCATGTGGACGATCAGAAAATTGCAAAGCAACCGTGCAGAATCTACAAGAAGGCAAAACTTATCAGGTTAGGCTAATTTTGTTTATTCAAGACTCAAACCAGGATTCAATGTGAAATAATTGGATGTGTTAACAACTGCTATGCCAAATTTTCAGTTTCGTGTTCGAGCCGTCAATAAAGAAGGAGAATCGGATCCACTTGGTACAGAAGGAGATGGATTCTTGGCCAAAAATCCATATGATGTTCCAGGAAAAGTGAATAAGCCAGAACTAGTTGATTGGGACAAGGATCATGTTGATTTGCAGTGGGAAGTTCCAAATGATGGTGGCTCACTGATCGAAGAGTATGCTTTGGAGATAAAAGATAAGCATGGAAAGTGGACAGAAGCAATGAGAGTAAGGATTTATTGATCCATTCTGTAATATTTATTTGGAAATTATAGTGAATTTTAAGGAACTTGTTTATTTTAGCAATGGCACATCTGTATTATATTTGGATTTTAGATCCCTGGTTCGGAAACATCTGCTCGAGTTGGAAACTTGAAGGAAGGTGAAGAATATCAGTTTCGTATCGTTGCCAAAAATAAGGCTGGTTATGGCGAACCATCCAATCCCAGTGACCACATCCTCATGAAGCCTAGACATTGTAAGCCGTATGCTTTCAATCATTTTTATCAGTCCTAGCTATCGAAAACAAAAAACTCCTATAAAAACTTACTCTGCTTTGTAGCAAGTTTTTTTCTGATTTTTCGAAAAATTTTATCTCGAAATAGGTGAAGTACTGTTATGAATGTGTTCCATTTGTAATGCAGTGGAAGAAGCAGCAGCAGTTTGTGATAACAGATCTTTGCAGTGGCGCCTCATATTCATCGTGAGGATGTGGAAGATATAACTGTCAAAGTGGGGCAGCCTTTGCGACTCATTATCCGGATTGATGGAGAACCACCTCCGGAAGTTACCTGGAGTTGTAACGGGGAACCAGTTGATTCAAATATTGTTATTGAAAATGAGGATTATATTACCAAGTTAACTTTAATGAAAGCAACCAGGTGGGTAACTGAGCTTTCACAAGTAAATAACTATAATAAAGAAATAAAAAGTTTTTTTGAGATGCCCGAAATCAATTTTTAAACGAAGAAATCATTCGGAATTTTTATAACATTATAAACACTTTTTAAGGAAACAGTCAGGATCCTACACTATAAAGGCTACAAATGAAAGTGGATCGGACAGTGTTACATTTGCGGTCACGATAAAAGGGAAGCCTGGAAAACCAAAAGGTCCTCTACAAGTCAATGATGTATTTGAGGATCGCGCAACCTTAAATTGGCAACCGCCGGAAGATGATGGTGGCGAATCCGTCGATCACGTGTGTCTCTTGTTTAAATTCTTTTTACAGGATGAAATTTTAGAAATTGTAGGAAAATTTGATTTGGTGTTTGCTATGTTGATATCCTTCTATTGCCATCACTTTTGTTTGTTCAAACCTTAAATTCTCAATGGGAATCAGTTGCCTTTATATAATTTATCTGGAATTTCAGTATGAAGTGGAAAGATTGGATACCAAAGATGGTATCTGGGTACCATGCGGGAAGTCCAAAAATATATCATTCGAAGTTGAAAATCTCATCAAAGACAGATATTACCAGTTCCGTGTAAAAGCAGTCAATTCTGAAGGCTCTTCCGAACCTTTGGAGACGGACAGTTCTATCCATGCCAAAAATCCATTTGACAAACCGGATAAACCTGGAAAACCGGTACCAACGGATTGGGATAAGGATCATGTTGATCTTGAATGGACTAAGCCAGTAAATGATGGAGGAGCGCCAATCGAAGAATATGTGATTGAAAAACGAAGCAAATATGGACGGTAAGTATTTAAAAGTGAGTTACTGTGCCATGTAATAAGAAAATCGTTGAAATTTCATTGCAATTCATTTTTTCCTCAATCTTCCTGAATCAGTTTATATTATTCGTTTGTTGATTATGTACGCGTTTTAGATGGGAGCCTGCTTTAACAGTACCCAGCGAGTCAACAGCAGCTACCGTCCCGAATCTTACGGAAGGTGAAGAATATGAATTCCGCATTATAGCTGTCAATAAAGGTGGTCCGTCGGAACCGAGTGATTCGAGTACAGTTGTTGTCGCAAAAGCGCGGAACTGTAAGGAAATTTTTCCAAAATCATGATTTTGTTTGAGAACATTGAAAATATCTCCTCTATTTCGAAATATTTCCGAAAGTTAAAAATAAATTTAAGCAAAGACGATCACGTATTTGCTTGGATATTAATGAGAAATTTGTCGAAACTTTTTTAAGTGGCACCAGAAATTGATCGGAGCACGTTGAAACCAGTGAAGGTGAGAGCGGGACAAATGGTTACATTCGATGTCGCAATTAAGGGAGAACCACCACCGACAGTAACTTGGATGAATGGAAACGGACATGAAATGAGACACGGTAGCCGTATCAAGCTGGACAATCCAGATTACCGGACAAAGCTGCAAATACGAGCATCAGAAAGGGGTGATAGTGGTATATACAAAATCCATGCTATTAATCCAAATGGTGAAGATGAGGCTACTGTTGAAATTAATGTCATAGGTATGATTTTTTAAACTTACTTAAGCTTCCCAAAATACTCGCAGCTTCACCCAAATTTGAAAAGCATGAATTTACTGCAGATTTCTCATTCATAACAACCAATAAAATTATTGCTTATGTTGCTATGCAGTTCCATCAAAGATTTGATTTTTTTTGAAATTCCAGATAAGCCAATGCCGCCAGAAGGTCCACTAAACGTAACAGATATCTATGCTGATCACGCTACCTTGGACTGGAAAGCTCCCATAGATGATGGTGGTTTATCAATTGATAATTACGTCGTGGAAAGATTCGATACATCCACTGGACATTGGATTCCATGCACTAAGGTGTATATCACATTTGTCTGATTTAAATTTATTGAAATTTGTTTTTTTTTTCTCAAATCCCTTGTAATAAATTCGATTGGTTAAAATAGATCCCAATAAATTAAATCGGTTCAAGAATAGGATCAAAGTGATGCATCATAGAGTGTAACGAAGTACATAGCGAAAACAGGAATGATACAGACACACTGAACGAAACTAACTGTATTAAAAGCGTCTTTTTATCAGGCAGAATAATGAATAATTTGCAAGTTGATTAGTCAAATAATGCATTCCAGGTGGATGGTGGACAAACAACTGCTGTTATTGACGGTCTTATTGAAGGACATGAATACAAGTTTCGTGTGTCAGCAGTTAATGCTGAGGGTGAATCTGATCCTCTTGACACCTTTGGAACTATCCTGGCAAAAAATCCGTATGATGCACCAGGTAAGTAGTGTTAACATTATTCGTTATATTTGAGCAATTATAAAAGTGAATATGAAATGACATCTTCACGAAACCAAAACTTGCACAGATCGCATGTTCTTTAGTCTTTGCTGTTTAGTGATCAGATGAGTTTGCCTATTTTCAGGGAAAACCGGAAAACCGGAAGTTATCGACTGGGATAAAGATCACGTGGATTTGAAGTGGACGACTCCTATAAATGATGGTGGTGCACCCATTGAGGGTTACGTAATTGAAATGAAGGAAAAGTTCGCACCCTTTTGGAAAGAAGTTAAGGAAGTACCAGCTGACCAACTTAGGACTACCATACCTAATTTGAAGGAAGATTCCGAATATGAATTTAGGATACGGGCAAAAAATAAAGCTGGTCTTGGTGATCCATCAGATCCAAGCGATTCCGTAATTGCCAAGCCACGACACCTGGCACCAAAAATTGATCGTACTGCAATCGAAGAAATCAAAGTACGGGCCGGTTCTAACTTTCAGCTCACTATTCCGGTTTCTGGTGAACCACCCCCAAGGGTAACGTGGATGTTCTTAGGAAAATCACTGGAATCATCAGAGAGAATCAAGGTTGAGAATCCAGATTACAAGACCAAATTTATCGTGAAACATGCTCTTCATTCTGATACCGGTACCTATATAATCAAAGCTGAAAATGAAAATGGTACGGATACTGCCGAAATTAAAGTGTTCGTATACGACCGACCAGGTGAGCCTAAAGGTCCACTCAAAGCGGATAATATTCACAAAAATGGTTGTGTTCTCAACTGGAAAGAACCTGATGATGATGGCGGTGCAGAGATTAACAACTACATTATTGAGAAACAGGACGTGAGAACTGGGCGTTGGACTTTTGCGGGTGAAGCAGCTACTACTACTATGGAAATTGATGATTTAATTCCTGGGCATGAGTATAAATTTCGAGTTAAAGCAATTAACAAATACGGAGAATCTGATCCACTGGAAACTACTCAAGCAATTATTGCAAAAGATCCATTCGATACTGCCGGAAAGCCAGGTACTCCGGAAATTGTAGATTGGGATAAGGAACATGTAAATCTTCAATGGAATCCTCCCGTGGATGACGGTGGTGCTGCGATCGAAAAATACATCATTGAAAAAAAGATGACAAGCGGTGATTGGGAATATGCCGAAGAGGTACCCGCTGACCAGACCACCACAACGGTAGGCCATTTGAAAGAAGGTGCAACCTACCAGTTTCGTGTAAAAGCAATTAACAAAGCTGGAGAATCGACTCCTTCCGATCCAAGTCGTACCTTTGTAGCCAAGGCGCGTAATTTACCACCAAAGATTGACCGGTCCAATTTGAATGAAATCCGCATAAAAACCGGAGGTACTATTGAATTCGATGTTAAGGTTGAGGGAGAACCACCACCGAAGATTTCTTGGCTCAACAATGAAATACCATTAACAACCTTTGAACGTACGAAAGTCGATAATTCTGCGGATTACCGTACGAAATTAGTTACTGTGGATGCGAAACGTAATGATTCTGGTATCTACAAAATTGTTGCCACTAATGAGAACGGTAAAGACGAGGCAGTGGTGAAGGTTGTGGTGCTCGACATTCCAGGAGCTCCGAATGGACCTTTGGAAGCTTTAGATATCACGAAGGAAAGTTGCACAGTGAACTGGAACCCACCTGATGATGACGGTGGGTCACCTATTTCACATTACTTCGTTGAAAGGCAGGAGGCTAGTGGTCGTTGGGTACCGTGTGGTGAAACTTCGGATACCAGTTTACGAGTCAGCAAACTTGTGGAGGGGAAAGAATATAAATTCCGTGTAAAAGCTGTGAATCGTCAAGGCGAATCACAACCTTTAACTTC
The DNA here is from genome assembly GCF_000183805.2 of Loa loa. Lineage (NCBI taxonomy): Eukaryota > Metazoa > Nematoda > Chromadorea > Rhabditida > Onchocercidae > Loa > Loa loa. Next base: position 80,069 of record NW_018108228.1, on the reverse strand, counting down.
ATCTTATCCAATAATTGCCAAGAATCCGTTTGATGAACCTGGTAAGCCCACGAATTTGACTGCAACGGACTGGGATAAAGATCATGTCGATCTGGAATGGAAAGCACCACTGAATGACGGCGGCGCACCAATTGAAAACTATATTGTAGAAAAGAAAGATAAATTTGGTGACTGGGTGCCATGCGCAACAGTCCCTGGAAATATGAATAAAGCTACAGTAACTAATTTGATACCAGACGAAACCTATCAATTCCGAGTGCGGGCAGTTAATAAAGGTGGGAAAGGAGAGCCTTCGGATCCTACTGGCGAAATAATTGCGAAACCAAGAAAGCTAGCACCTAAAATCAATCTAGCTGGACTTTTCGATATCCGAGTTCGAGCTGGATCACCAGTCCACCTCGAAGTGAACTATGAGGGTGAGCCAACACCAAAAGCGTCTTGGAAAATTAACGAGACCCTCTTTACCGGTACTGACAGAATTGAAATTATTACGAAAGATAAAACCAGCGAAATTATGATACCGTCATCAGTTCGTGGTGACACTGGCACTTACACGATTCAGGTTGAGAATGAACACGGCAAAGATAAAGCATCCTGTATCGTGACTGTTCTAGATGTTCCAGGAACACCGGAAGGACCAGTGAAAATCAATGATATCACGAAAGAAAGATGTACACTAACTTGGAAGCCTCCAGCCGATGATGGTGGCTCCGATATTATGCATTATATAGTCGAGAAAATGGACACGACTCGTGGTACCTGGCAGGAAGTAGGCCATTTTCCGGACTGTACCGCTAAAGTAACAAAATTGATTGATAGAAAAGAATACAAATTCCGTATCAAAGCGGTCAATATGCAAGGAGAGTCAAAACCACTGGGAACACAAGAAATGATTGCCAGAAATCAGTTTGATGTTCCACAACCAACGTCGAAACCGGAGATCACCGATTGGGATAAAGACCGGATCGACATTGCATGGAAGCCACCGACCGATACTGGTGGACTGTCGATCAAAGAATACATCATTGAAAAGAAGGAGAAAGGCAGTCCAGTTTGGATTGAAACAGGAAGAGTTAATGGAGGTGTCGCAGCTTTTTCAGCTCATGGTTTGAAACCTGGATCAGAATACGAATTTCGAGTTATTGCAGTGAATGAAGTTGGTCCATCCGATCCATCCGAGCCATCAGATGGTCAAATAGCTCGATCAAAATATGTGATACCCGAAATTATCTCTCAAATACGGAAATTTAAAATCAAAGCAGGTTTATCGCTGACGGTAGAAGTGGAATATATTGGTTCTCCGGATCCATCGGTAATCTGGGAATTCAAGGAAGGTGAACCATTACCTGAAAACCTTTTGTTGAGTGGTAAGAATGGCGTGCTAACAAGTACAACAAGTTTTTTCATACCATAGGGACTTGGACCAGTTAAGGCACAACGACTAGCCGTCCGATTAGGGATTGTTTCACGTTCTTCAGCTGGAATTTGCCTATCACAAAGGATTATTTCAAGTTCATATTAAACTCTTTTGCAATTTAGCAGCAATATTTCATCGATTTAACACTA
>NW_018108228.1:39418-78470 GCF_000183805.2 Loa loa | reverse complement strand
GATACTGGTGGACTGTCGATCAAGAATACATCATTGAAAAGAAGGAGAAAGGCAGTCCAGTTTGGATTGAAACAGGAAGAGTTAATGGAGGTGTCGCAGCTTTTTCAGCTCATGGTTTGAAACCTGGATCAGAATACGAATTTCGAGTTATTGCAGTGAATGAAGTTGGTCCATCCGATCCATCCGAGCCATCAGATGGTCAAATAGCTCGATCAAAATATGTGATACCCGAAATTATCTCTCAAATACGGAAATTTAAAATCAAAGCAGGTTTATCGCTGACGGTAGAAGTGGAATATATTGGTTCTCCGGATCCATCGGTAATCTGGGAATTCAAGGAAGGTGAACCATTACCTGAAAACCTTTTGTTGAGTGGTAAGAATGGCGTGCTAACAAGTACAACAAGTTTTTTCATACCATCTGCTAAACGATCTGAAAGTGGAAATTATACATTGAAACTGAAAAATGAAGCTGGTGAAACGTCCGGTTTATTTGAAGTTATTGTTCAAGATAGACCGTCGACACCACAAGGACCAATTGAAGTAACTGATGTTACTAAAGAAGGCTGCGTTCTTAACTGGCAACCACCGAAAGATGATGGTGGTACAGAAATCACCAATTATGTAGTCGAAAAGCGTGATCTGCAATCAAATACTTGGACGCCGGTATCAGCTTTTGTTCCTGGTACCACAGTCGTAGTGTCAAAACTTGCTGAAGGGCACCAGTATGAATTTCGAGTCATGGCTGAAAACGCAAATGGGCGATCAGACCCGCTAAATAGTGACTCACCTGTGCTTGCCAAGGATCCATTTGGCAAACCGGGTAAACCCGGCCGACCAGTCGTTACCAATCATGACGTGGATCATATAGATATCGAGTGGGAGTCACCTAAAGATAATGGTGGCAATCCTATTTCACATTACGATGTGGAGCGTAAAGACTTGAAAAGCGGCCGTTGGATCAAGATAAACAACAACCCGGTAAAAGATACCAGTTTCGTGGATGATCGTGTCCAAGAAGGTCATATTTATGAATATCGAGTCCGAGCAGTAAACAAAGCCGGTCACGGTCCACCATCGGATCCTTCGGCTGCAGCCATTGCAAAACCGATGTTCCAGGCTCCAATGTTTGGTATCGATATTCACGGTAAAGAATTCAGGGTTCGTGCTGGAGAACCACTGGATATCAATGTTCCATATATAGCATCACCAAAGCCTGATTTGAATTGGGTGAAAAACGGTCAAATACTTAGCAGTGTGGAGACAGACGACTCGAAAACACGTCTTTATATCAAGGAAAGCAAACGTTCGGACTCTGGGGTATGCACAATTACTGCATCGAATTCATACGGTGATACACAAGCAACAATTAAGATTTGCGTAGTCGATCGACCAGGACCCCCAGAAGGCCCCCTGGCTTATTCGGAAACTTCGCGCCATTCTGTGACTTTGAGGTGGTGTCCACCTGAGGATGATGGTGGTTCTGAAGTTACCGGTTACCGTATTGAGTACCAAGAGGCAGGTACGCCTAATTGGGTTCGTGTGATTGAGGCGGTTGGTGGTAACACATATACCGTTCGCGGACTGGATCACGGAAAGCAGTATCGCTTTCGCGTGCGTGCTGAAAATGTAATGGGGTTGAGTGAACCACTAGTGGGTGCACCAGTGGTTGCAAAAGATCCGTTCGACCGGCCTGGACCACCCTCTACTCCCGAAATAATGGGATATAGTCGCAATCAAATAAGTTTATTATGGAATCCGCCAAACAACGATGGTGGATCGCCAATCCTAGGCTATGTAATCGAAAAGTTTGAAAAAGGTGGCAATGATTGGACACCCGTCAAGATGCGCTTGACTAAAAGTACCGAAGCTACTGTTACTGGTTTAATCGAAGGAGAAACTTACCAGTTCCGGGTTCGAGCTATTAATTTAGCTGGTGAAGGTGAACCAAGCGGTAACTCTGAACCCACCGTGTGTCGTCCATTCGTTACCCCACCTGATGCCCCAGATCAGCCACGGGTGGGTAAGATAACTAAGAATTCCGCAGAATTGACCTGGAACCGTCCTTTAAAAGATGGCGGAGCCCCAATCGAAGGATACATTGTTGAGAAAAGGAAAGATGGTGTTGGCGACTGGGTACCATGCAACGATAAACCTGTCAAAGATAGTTTCTTGGTTGTGGAATCACTAGAGGAAAATGGAGAATATGAATTCCGCGTGAAAGCAGTTAATTCGGCTGGAAAAGGTGGACCGTCGAAGCCAACTGATATGGTACGTATTGAAGAGCAACCAGGTCGCCCATGTTTGGATCTATCTGGTGTTAAAGATATCACTGTCAAGGCTGGAGATAGCTTTGAAATCGAAATCCCTTTTACTGGTGGTAATCCGAAACCAATGGCAACTATCTTCAATGGAGTGAAAGAAATATTTGGCGGAGATGATCGCATTAATATTGAGGTGATTTTTTATGCATTATTTTTACATGAAAATTTGTTTAATTTTGATAAAGTTGGCTAAATTTGTCAAGAATGGTGGTTAGAGGAAAATTTGTTTGATTTCGAAATTTTTTTCAATCATTATTTACTGAAAGGAAAAGAAATATGAAGAGTAATAATGTAAAGTAGTTGGAAATTCAGGTAAGCGCCGGTTTTGTGACCTTAACGACGAAATCGGCGAAAAGATCAGATGCTGGACCGTATCGCATCACGTTAAGTAATCGTTTCGGTAAAGATACAGCAAAAGTGAACGTTAACGTACTGTCACCACCAGGCAAACCCGTTGGTCCAATAGCAGCAAGTGAAATTGCTGGTGATGCAATAACACTTTACTGGAGTCCACCACTTGATGACGGTGGTGCTGGTATAAGCAATTATGTGGTGGAAAAACGTGAACCGGATGGTACGTGGACCAAAGTTGGTCAGCCACTTGGTGCCAATTTTCGAGTACGTAACCTAGAAAATGGGCATCCATATGAATTTCGAGTCTCAGCTGAAAATCAGTATGGAATAGGTGAACCACTTGAAACAATGGAACCTATTATTGCGAAGGACCCGTTTGGTAAGTTTTTCTACTGTTTCCTTAAAACTCAATTTTCCTAATGGAAAAATTTTTACTGCAAGCTCTAAATTCGAAACTATTTTCTAGCTATTTGTAAGCACATGAACCTCACTATTTTTAGATAAGCCTGATGCTCCTGGACGACCAGAAGCTATTGCAACAACCGAGGATACCATTACGTTGCAGTGGACTCATCCGTTCAAAAATGGTGGTTCACCGATACAAGGTTACGCGTTGGAAAAGCGTGAAGAAGGTGATGACTGGTCAAAATGCGCTTTTGGTCTTATCAGTGATACGCAGTACCGAGTAAGGATCATAATAGTTCACAAATTACGTTTTTACATAAAACTTCTGAAGTAACAAATTGCCTTAAAAGTGTAGCCTATGAATTGATTTGCCAGAAAGAAGACTAGCAAAAAGTGATTAAATCATCTATCGAATTACGTCTATAGCTGTCCTTTTTGAGGTCACTGGTTTAACACCACACAAAAATTATGAATTTCGTGTAGCCGCGGTAAATGGAGTCGGTCAAAGTCCATGGAGCCAAAACAGCGAACAAATTACGGCTCAAGTAGAAGCTGTAAGGCCAAGGATTCAGCTTGCCTTACTTGGCAGAGACATTATTGCTCGTGCTGGATCTCCAGCAAAGGTAGGTTAATGAAAAATTTTAGCACTGCTTAGTAGTGAAAAACTAATAAAATTTAGAATTATGTGTTAAAATTGGCCACATCTTCTAGCTTTTGAAATGGGAGATAAATTTGCAGATTCTAGTGCCATTTTCATCAAGTCCATCTCCGGAAATAACATGGAAAAAGGACGGTAAATTAATTGATGAGATGTCAAAACGTTTGAAGCTTGAGTCGAATGATTTTTTGACACAACTTTCATATGAAAAATGCGAACGCGACGACACGGCTAGCTACACCATCAAGGTCGATTTTTACAATGAGCTGCAAAATCTTTCAAAATTTCGATTTTAACATAGAGACGAAATGCTCTTTCTCTACTCTTATATCACACTATTCACTCAGCACCGTAGAAATCATGGAGGAAGAATCGATCTTTAGTTACCCCTTGGCGAGTAATTCTGTGTAAATTTTAAGTCTTAGATGCAGATGGTGCATTATTAAAGTATTTGCGAATAATTTAAAAAAGCTATCGCATAATTTACAAAAGCTATATATATAAAAGTAAATTCTTGAAATGGAATCGCATGGATAAACCTGATTCCAATTATGAGAAGATGCGGTAACCTATTAATTAATAAGTATTCTCAAATCAAAAGAAAAAAAATCTATTTTCAGCTGGAAAACGACGCTGGATCGGACAGCGTTAATGTCAGATTATTAGTTGTTGATTGTCCATCACCACCAAAGAGTCTTATGGTTTCCGATATCACACCGGATTCTTGCGTTTTGGATTGGGAATCGCCAGATGATGATGGAGGCTCTCATATTACTAATTACATCCTGGAGAAGTGCCGCATTAGTACGCCATCAGATGATGTTTGGGAGAAAATTAGCTCATTCGTACGTGGTACCAATTACGTAGTTACTGGTCTTAATGAAAACGAGCGCTACAAATTCCGAGTTCGGGCGGAAAATCAATATGGTATATCAGAACCAAATGCACTGAATGAGCCAATCGTTGCTCGTTATCAGTTTAAAGTACCATCACAACCAGATCCACCCACTGTTCGCGATATGGACAGCACCTGGGCTGAAGTGGAGTGGGAACCGCCATCAGACGGAGGTTCGAAGATTCTTGGATATATGCTGCAGTACAAAGAGCCAGGATCTAGCAAATGGATAAATGCCAGTGCCCGTCCAACACAAATTACCAGCTTTCGAGTCCAGAATTTAAAAGATAAGGGTGAATATGAATTCCGCGTTATCGCTAAAAATAAAGCTGGTTTGTCAAAACCATCGCTGCCATCAGAAAAAGTACAACTTAAACTCAAATTTGGCCCACCTGGTCCACCGACACAAATAGTTGCCGAATCGATAGGAAGGAATCACGTGACGCTCACTTGGGCTCCACCAATTGATGACGGTGGTTCCAAGATAACTGGATATATTGTGGAAAGCCGAGAACTTGGTATTAAGAGCTGGCGAATTGTTAGCGACTACAATGTACAGCAACCTGAATTTACCGTTCCTAATTTAATTGAATTTCATGACTACGAATTCCGAATTACAGCTATCAATAAATACGGAAAAGGTTTACCATCTTTACCTTCGTCACCAATCAAAATCCAGGAAATGGGTGGTTCTAAGCCTGTAATTGTTGTCAAACCAGCGGACACAGCTTCGCCTTATAATCGACGTGCAGTATTTACATGCGAAGCTGTTGGCAGACCAGGTAAGCTACTTATTGATTAATGAGTTCCAATTCCAAACTTTGGGATTTTGTAGCTATTACTGAAAAAGATTTTAAAATCATGATAACAGGACAATTTTTTTAGCACCAACTGCACGCTGGTTACGTAATGGACGTGAAATACCAGAAGGTGCACGTTATCGCACTGAAGCACAGGATGAAGTTTTCAAACTTATCATCAGAGAAGTATGGGATATTGATTCTGGGGAATATACCTGTGAAGTGTCAAACATTTATGGTTCCGATTCTGCTACTGCGGCACTAATTGTTCAAGGTTTGAAACTTGTTGAGCTAATTCTAATTGTTTCAGAATTCGTAGAATTTTGACTTTAAAGTTAAATTTTAGCGCCACCTGTGATCGAAAAAGGTGTTGCAAATGCCGTATATGCCGATGGCGAATTAGTACGACTAAAGATTTACTTCTCTGGCACTGGTCCATTTAATTATACATTTACCCTGAACAAGAAAGAGATACCTGCCGATCATCCCAATATCCATTTCGTGGACTTCGATAATCACGTTATCATTACTATTCCATCGATCCATAGTAATGAGGCTGGTCGTTATGAGTTGACAATAAGCAACGACAGCGGTGAAGCGAATACTGGTTTCTGGCTGAATGTCACCGGGCTACCATCAGCACCGCAAGGACCATTGCAGTTTTCCGACTTGAACGTATCTCAAGTGTTACTTAGTTGGAAACCTCCAGTGGTTAGTTTTTCTCTGAATTCCTTTTTCGCAGTTCAACTTCTGAAATATTTGTCAGTTAGACTGAGCTGAACTTAAAAGATTTTTCAGAGTGATGGTGGTGCACGTATAAACAATTACATTGTCGAAAAGCGTGATCTAGCAAAGGATGAATGGACTGAAGTAGCAACATTCATAAAAGATACCAACTATTTGGTCACTGACCTCTTCGAAGGACGTGAATATGAGTTTAGAATTAGTGCCGTCAACAAAAATGGGCAAGGTCCAGCCCTCGTTGGTGACCAGTCAATTATTGCACGACTACCATTCGATCCTCCATCATCTCCTGGAAAACCCGAGGTAAATTTTTCCGAGAAATTAGGTCATTTTAACCGTAATACTGTGCTAGAATTTTATAATTAAAAACATCTTGAATCGAGTTCCAGTTTTTTCTTTCTTTTTATTTTTAATTTGTGGTTTAAAAGCAATCAATGGAGTACGTTTTAGAGTATAAATATAAGTGAAGATTCTCTGACGTTGAGTTGGGCTCGTCCAAACTCCGATGGAGGTGGCCGCATCCGTGGATATTTGATTCAAAAGAAGGAAGTTGGCACAGATATCTGGCAAAAATGTAACTATAATCCAAATCCATCCACATCCTGCGTCGTGAATAATCTGATTGAAAATCGTGATTATGAATTTCGTGTGTTTGCTATTAATGATGCTGGTCATTCCGAACCATCTATGAGGTATTTTTGATTCACTGCAAATATGTCAATTTACTATTTGATTGAAAATTTTGTCTTAAATGATAAAAATTTTTGAAAGAATGAGTTAATAAAAGAAGTAATCCTTTTAGCAATTACTTAAGCTTTCAAATCCTGAAACTTACTTTTCCAGTAATGTTATCAAATACGTTCATTTATCATCTGGCCGAGCACCAACAATTATTACTCCGCTTACCGATTTGTATGGTGAACATGGACGATCGGTGACTTTAGAATGCGTAATAACTGGCAATCCACAACCGGAATATCGTTGGTACAGAGGTTTACGAGAACTTACCGAAACTTCCAAATATAATATCTACGATAAGGGCGATACACAGGTGTGTTGTACTGAGAAGTCGAACTCGTAAGAAGTAATAAAATATTTAGTAACGGTTTGCTACAATCTGGAATGCTGTACTTTTGTTCGATATTATTGAACGCTTCTGTGATATTCACGGTTTTATTCTTTCCCTACAGTGCGCATTTTTCAGACATTGGTCATTAATGATTTGCATGCAGATGATGCCGACGAGTACTCTTGCCGTGCAACGAACTCGAATGGCACTAAATCAACGCAAGCACAAATAGTTGTTTGTTCTAAACCCCGTGTATTTCTTCCACCGCGGTATCATGGAGGTTATGAAGCAAAGAAGAATGAAAATATCGAGCTGAAAGTGCCATTCAAAGCATTTCCACAACCTACAGCAAAGTGGTTCAAAAATGCTGAACCGATCAGCAATTCTGATAAATATAAGATTACTACCGATGACAAGTAAGTTTTCAATTCTCTAGTAATTGCCTTAAAATTTTCAGAAAATTAGTTTTAATTAAATTTAGGTTTATATTTTATGCTTCGATTTACATTAAATCTCCGAATACTATCTTTTTTAGGTTTACAACTTTGGCAATCTCAAGTGGTACACGAGAAGATTTTGGACAGTACCGAATAGTAGTAGAAAACAGTATCGGTTCAGATTCTGCTACTATAAGCTTAACTGTCGCTGATAAACCCGATCCGCCAAGATTCCCAATCGTTGAAAATGTTTTGGATGAAGCTGCTATTTTGTCGTGGAAAGCTCCGGAATTGGATGGAGGTGCTATGATTACCAAGTATGTTTTCGGAGTTCTTAGATTAAATTGAAATAAAATGTTAATATCTCATTAAATCAATAACGGAGTATGTTTCAAAAACGGCTTTCAAGAAAGTTAATTTAATTTAAATCTCCAGCTATATTATTGAGCGACGTGAAGCAACTGGTGGACAATGGGAACAGTGTGCCAAATCACGTTATACTTATCTAACAGTAGAAGGGCTAAAACCTAAGCATACTTACGAATTCCGTATCATTGCCGAAAACAAATATGGACAATCAAAACCGTGTGAACCAACTGCTCCTATTGCTATTCCTGAACAACGTATTCGAAAAAAAGGTTACGATGGTAAGGATATTTATTCCGGATGTGTTGGATGCAAGTTTGTATTGAAATTTATTTATTTTTTGATTTACCTGAAAATTTCCAATGATAAAATCTTAATTGAAGTTTACATATCTGAAATTTTTGCAGTTGACGATTTGGGCAAGATTGTCCATGGAAAAGGAGCGACATCTGATAATTATGATGCTTACGTAATCGATGTTTGGAAACAATACTATCCGCAATCGGTAGAACCAAAACGAGAATCGGTGTATGATTATTACGACATTCTTGAAGAAATTGGGTCGTAAGTTTCCTATTTGTGCCGTTCAAGCAACTCCATGAGCTGAATTCTGAAAAAATTTTTTCCAAAGGAAAATGTACAGTTTTCGGAAATAAAGATTGTTTGTCGAGATATGTCTTATTTTCATAAGAATTTTAATAATATTTTCTAGAGGTGCATTCGGCTCTGTACATCGTTGTGTTGAAAGAGCAACTGGTAATACATTTGCTGCGAAATTTGTTAATACACCTCATGATGCGGACAAGGATACAGTGTGCAAGGAAATTAATACCATGTCTGTCCTTAGACATCCAAAACTGATAAATCTGCACGATGCTTTCGAAGATGATAAAGAAATGGTCATGATTTACGAGTTGTAAGTTTTTTCATTTATAATTAATTTTAATGCTAAGAGAACATTCAGATGTTTTTATTGACCAGTCTTCATGTCATAAGTTTTCGGAATATTTTTGGCAAGATTCATAAAATTGGTAAGACGAAATTTTTTGCAGTATGTCGGGTGGTGAGCTATTCGAGAAAATTTCCGATGAAAAGAATCGGATGTCGGAAACGGATACAATCGGTTACATTCGACAAGTGTGTGAAGCGTTGCGTCACATGCATGAGATGAATTATGTACATCTGGATCTGAAGCCTGAGAATATCATGTTCATGACGAAGAAAAGTGACCAGTTAAAGTTGATCGATTTCGGTTTGGCAGCAAAACTAGATCCCAAAGACACTGTAAAGGTGACAACTGGTACAGCAGAATTTGCCGCACCGGAAGTAGTTGCCAATGAACCAGTGGGATTCTACACTGATATGTGGAGCATTGGTGTACTTGCCTATATTCTGTAAGTTTTTTAAGCTTGGCTTATTTCAACCATATCTGGAAGAACAGAATTACATGTGGTTCTTAATTCTCTAAGCATTATTTATTAATTCTCTAAGCATTATTGTGCCCTTCCTGATACTACACAGTTCTGATGATATCAAGAGATTGGTTGTATGTCGTACATCCCTTACTTATATGTTAATCAATAGTTTATTCTGGATATTTCAGCTTATCTGGTCTTTCACCATTCGGTGGAGAAACTGATGAAGAAACTCTCCGGAATGTAAAGAAATGTGACTGGAATATGGATGATCCTAGTTTTGCAAATATTTCTCAGGAAGGGAAAGATTTCATCATGAAGCTTCTAATGCTTGACCCGAAGTAATTTTCATTTCATGCCATCCTGTTTTATGCAGGTACTTGAAGCCAAGATAAGTAAGTAGCTTTTGAAAAAGTGCTTCATTTAATCAGCGTTTGGATCAATTGCAGAAGTCGAATGACCGTACATGAAGCTCTGGAACATCCTTGGCTTAGTGGCGTTGCCAACAATGTACCATCTCAACAAATACCCAATGAACGCTATCACTCCATTCGTGACTCCGTTAGACAGAGATATGTAAGTATTACGGAATTTATTACATCTAATCTGCATCTTTAGCCAATATTTAATGTAGGAAGAAGATTAAAATGTTTTGTTATAATTTATTTTATCAGGACGCTTGGCCAGAACCAAATCCACCTCTCGGACGTATTTCGAACTACAGCTCCCTTAAAAAGCATCGTCCAACTGAATATCATATTCATGATACATGGTTCAGCAGAGAAGAGGGCCAGCCACGATTCATCGTCAAACCGTTTAGTACGAGTTGCAATGAAGGCGGAAATGCTACATTCTCATGCCGGTATTGTGATAATTTGATATTCGGAACGATATAAATTTTAATTGTGAAATAACTTTCATATGAATTGATCTTATTAAATCTTTCATAAGTAAAGAACTTATTGCAGAGTTATTGCTTCGTCACCACCGATAGTGACGTGGCATAAGGATACAGATGAACTGAAGCAAAGCACCAAATATATGAAGAAATACACGGATAATAATTATATGATAACGATAAATAGGGTTAAACCAGAAGATGCTGGTGAGTATACTGTAAGGGCAAAGAATTCATATGGTTCCAAAGAAGAAGTTGCATTCCTGAAAGTGATTGGTTGGTTTAAATTAGAAATTCAGACTTAAATCTATCAAGGACTTCAGAACCTTCTGTTCACCTGTTTTTTACCGAATTTAATAATTTTGCATAGAACTTGTTTTCAAAGTAGATATATTAACTTTCATTACAAATCTTGAGACCAAACTACATAGTTTTTAGAATCAGCTAGAACACAAAGCAACTTGAGAGCCTCGGAATTTGAAAAACGATCCTATGTTATGCGCAAACCTGAACCATTTAAAGAACGCCAGATTGCTCCAAAATTCACCTTCTACCTTCGATCACGTCTCATCCAGAAGAATCACCCATGTAAATTGATTTGCAATGTACAAGGCGATCCAGTTCCTAAGGTAATTTTATACATATTTGAATCTGTATTACGAAAACAATGCTAATGTGTAACTTGAAACAGTGTCAGATGATAGTTCATTGTAAATTTATTATCAAAGTTCAATTCTTAATTTTCAGTTTGAATGTTTATTTATAGGTTGAATGGTTCAAAGATGGTACACCAATTGACAAGGATAGAGCACATTTAACCTATCGAAGCGGTGTCTGTACAATGGAATTATTTAGTTCTCGTATGGATGATTCGGGTACTTATCGTTGCGAAGCAACTAACAGTTTGGGAACAGATTATACTGAATGTACTGTCAGTGTACAAGGTAATAGCTGTGCTTCTAACTGATATTCGAATATAGGAATTCGTTTATATCTGATACATAACATTCGATCGATCCATCCACAAACATATAAATTATAACAGTTCCACTTATAATACAAATACAATATATTATAAGTCTTCACCTTAAATAATTAGTACTGAAAATTTTGAAGCGTTGAATTTTTTTTATTTTATAAAGAACTTTTTTCAAGGTAGAAGCGGTGAGTCAATACCGGTAAAACCACTTCGTACAAGAAGGATTTATGACATTGTCAGTGCAGGGAATATTGAACGTTCACAATCTAGTGCCGATGTTTCACTGAGGCATAACATAAAGCCATCAACACCACAGTCTCGGGATGATTCAACTGCAAAACATGATGATAAACTACCCACTTTCGTATCGAAATTGTCAAGCATTACTGTAAAAGAGGGTGAACAAGCTGAATTTTCTTGTGCGGTAAGTGCTGCCTCATTTAAATCTCAAAAACCTGGAAAAATCAGTTCTTTATGTTTGACAAGAGGCTTTGTAGATAACCGGGTATCCGGAACCTCTTATCGAATGGCTCCACAATGGTGAACATATTACTGATGATTCTCGTTTGAAAATCTCTTTTGTCACGGGTCGAGCTTCACTAACAATCAGAAACATTGATAAACAAGACGCAGGAGAGTACTGTTGTAAGGCTAGTAATTCAGCAGGTTCGGAAACAAGTAAAGCAGATCTTGTAGTTAAAAGGTGAGTTCTAAGTAACTTTTTTTCATTTCCCAAGCAACTTCATGAATTTCAAGCATAAATTGCAGGATTTAGACATAACACGTATTTTCCATGATGAGTCAATAGACGATGCTGGTAAAGGTAGAAAACTATAGAAAATACAACTTTGCATAAGAGATGAGGATGAATCTGATGCAGTACCACTTCAAACTAAAATTCGCTTGTGTTTAGCAGCGGTACGAGGAAGGATGACGCTGCAAATGAACCATTGACAAATGGTGAATTGACTGTTAAAGAAACTACAGAGCAGCAGGAAACATCAGACCAAACTATCTTAAACGGTGTTGTGACGACCAACACAGGTGGAAAGACTTCAGAAAAAGACGGTGAATTCCGGATACTTCGACACATTAGAGGCATTCAAGTTGTTTCTGGCTCAACAGCCACCTTCTCAGTATTGTCTTCCGGAGCTGTGGATGAGGTTTGGTGCTTAGAGAGTTCCAATTTAATTTATAGAGTTTTACAACAATATGTCCTGGATAAATTTGTATTAAGGAATAACCTTTGAATGTTTCGAATTTTAGGTAATGTGGCTCAAAAATGGTAAAGAAATCCAGTTAAATGAAAATGTGACAACGAGAGTAAGCGATAATGAGTATCAACTTGAATTCTCTAAAGTGTCTCCTGACGATCACGGCATTTATCAAGTCGATTTCCGGCGTGATGGCAAAATATTTACGTCAGCTGCGTCACTTGTTGTGCTTGGTATTATTTTGATTACAAATTGGAGGGTTGTTCGGAAATCAGTGTATATAGTAATACTGATTTTGCAGATTTATTATGACATAATTACTCAAATTTTACTGCAGATAAACAAAATGAACCTCCCGTTTGTAAACTTCCACAATCCGTGACGGCCAAATCTTCATCGCCCAGTAAATTCATTCTTGAAATGGAGAACGCTGAAAATTTGACAGTGCAGTGGTTCAAAGGATTCAATAAAGTGGAGAAATCTGATCGTATCAAATCAGTTAAATCTGGGAATGCTTTCAAATTAGATTTCAAGGTTAAATTTATGCATGCGAGAGTTTCCTTTTTCATTTGAAGAAATTACAGCGATTTGTTTAAATTGAAAAAAAAAATTAGAAATTCAGGCAAGAGAAAACGAGAATTTTAATTTCAACATTTTCCTCTGTAATTTCAGAGTGTTCAACCTAACGATGAAGGCGTTTATATAGTAAAAGTAATCAAGGATAAGAAAGCGATATGCAAATACGCAGCCGCCTTACTGGTCGAAAAATAGTTATATTATTTACGACACTTATTATATAAATCGATGTAATTTATATGTTAACATTCGAAGTCGAGTGCGCCTCCTCTTTCATCTAATTCATGCCAATTAAAATTGTTATTTATTATTTATGTCATTGTACATAAATGTCGTATAAAATTTCTCGCTTATTGCACTTCTTTGTGCTCAACATTAATACTTTAAAGGTTTTTGATTTATTCATCAGACTTCACGGATTTCATTTTTTTTTGGTAGTGACTCCCTCCTTGTGGGCACAAGGAATTTTTTATTGTTTTAGAATGCACAATGAAACATAATAACCTTGTCGGATCACCGAAATTAAAATGATGTTAAAATAAAATTATTACATTACTGACCAAACAGGATGATGAAATCTTGTAAGTAAAATTAAGGCGATGAAGAGAATATGAACTAACAATGGAGGGGATATCACAAAAGAATTTTGGTACTTAGGCGCGGTTGCAGCGTGGACTATACCAAGGGCCAGCTTGACTTCCATGATGACCTTGGTGGGGATTATCAAAGCTTCATTTTCAACTTTAGATGTCAGCTTTTTCAATCAAATACACACTAACCGTCCACCGCTCTGATTACTTGCTATACTATACTCCTTGCAGCATATTCCCCAACTAAACGAAGGACGGACCCTTATATGTCAATTATTAGGAAACCTATTAATAAAGCAACAATCAGCTATTACCGAAGGCAACGACAAGGGACTTGTTTGGTTAAAGTTAATCATATTGTTTGTTTATTGTATAACTCATTTTTGTCACTGTTCACCAATTTATCGCGTCCTTTATCTTTTTTTCTTACTGTTATTAACTAGCAATATTGTGTGAGTGCAATACTACAACCCCAATAAACTATTATCATTGATAAACGAAACAAGAGATTTATTTTCCTGACATAGCTTGGCAGTTCGAATTGCTTTATTATTCATAACTGGACCACTGCATCAACCAACAACTTCAGGTGCATCGAGAAGAAACTTCTACAACCGAAAAGTGCTAGGGCAAAGTGGTGAGCAAAAAAGATTTTTGGAGAATTTGCATGTGAAAGATTTTAAAGCGTGCGGATCTCGACAAATATTTTTACAAAAAGATTTAACAAATGAATTCAGAGGTTATAAGTTTTCCATTTGGCTGAACTTCATTAATAAGTTTTATACTTCTGAGAAATCCTAGTCAGATGCTCCACGAAATTCAAGTCAGAGTTCCTTGTAATGATATCAAAAAGTTCAAGGGAGAAATAATCTTGAACTTTTGATTTCGAAAGAATTTTAAGGTTCGTGAAAAGTCATAGGGGAATTGCAGCAAGACCACAATCCCCGATAACAACAAATCACCGCAAGCGAAATGATATCGGAATTAACTGAAGAACAGAAATCGACCAAAACGAAAGTCTAGGTATACTAGCAATTTGTCTAATTCCTGCTTTTCCTCGTAGTAGTGCGTTCTGTGCCTTCAAATAAGCATCGCCGAAAATCTAGCTCACTGCCGTAGATGAACCCAATGCAACTCCAGAACTAGACCAAATGAACCAGAAAGTCATGGATCCCACCCCCGCAATTACGTGAGAATGCAAGGTAAAGCTAGACTGTTTGTCCGCAAAGTCCGCAACTAAGGGATCAACTGTTATTAGAGCGCAGCTACCTCCTTACAATCAGAATAGGGTTCTGGAATTTATTTGGAATCCTGTTAATCACTATTATAAAACAAATTTAAGACCGCAGCAAAGCACGAAGTAAAAAAGTGAAATTTCATTATCAAAAAATGCGTATGAAAGGCATTCTTTGAACCCAAGCCAAGCAAAATTTCGACGAATTCTTCGCTTTTAAATGAATCAAAGTCATGCATTTTAGATCATATCATACACAGGCAAATGAAAATCATTTATACGCATGTACACTGTGTCCACAGCATACAGAAGATAAACATAAGAAATTGAAAGCTTCCGAATTTAGCAAAATCGTATTAATACTCTTCACAGACCACTCAATTACGATGGCTCTGCATCATAAAATAAATAAGGAAACAACTACTTTCTTTTAATTTCATTCATAGCATATTTCGTAGCTTTATATAGAATAATAAATGTCACTGAAAACATACAGAATAACGCACAGAAAGCAGTTGTTCGTCAAAACCCCACGAGCTGTACACACTAGAAAAATTTAATTTTAGCAAAGGGCGCTGCATATGAACCTCACTAAATTTTCAGTCGTCACTTATCGAATAGAACATATAAATGAACGATACCTGCGCCAAAAAAATGAAGGAAAAAAATCAAAAATAAATGACACTCGAGCTAGATAAGCAAGAGCCAATCAAAGTTAAAAAATACTGACTAAAAAAATTAGAGTTAAAAAACTGCTGACACAAATCTTACCTAAGGAAAAGTAGAGATAAGTGATTTAAGCAAATGCAATCCCAACAAAACATCCTAGAAAATAGGACCAGCAACAGGACCGAATGATATCATTCCAAAATCCGTTCAATTTATTTAATCAGTTCCCAAATTTAAAATCTATAAGATCAGGAAAGGAGGTTTAATATTATTTGTGTGTTTCAAAATTGTTCCTGAAGACGAATAAAAAAGCAAATGCGTAGTGCAGAGATGAAGTGAGAGCAGATGATAGTGTTTGCAACTACAAATTAGCAAAATTCGCACAAAAGATTGGTTGATTTCACCAAGGGAACAGCACCCAAATCACCATTAATTATCTTTCACTTTTCGAATGCTGAATTAACCACTGCAGTGTTATATCTAAAAAAGCAAGTGGATACACTAACTGGAGATGAGCACATCAAGCATTATGTGATCTTTTATTTTACAAAAAAAGAGAAAAAAGGAAAAGAAAAATGACCACATAATCTTAAAATTGAAATTTCACAAAACTTGAGAGACTGGAACGATCAAAACAGTTTTTGTACCAATACTTCTTAGTGGTGCAGTATAACTTTCTAATTTAAAAAAAAAAAATACAAAATACAAAACGAACCTATATTGTCCTTTTCCTTGCAAGATATCGAATAGCAACAGATTTCTCTGTTCTGGATTGCTGATAAATCCCTGAAAGTAATGCAATGAAATGACTCAAACCGTATGTACATACCAAAAGCGATTTTATATGATCTTCCATTTTTTGAACTGCTGAAGAAACAGGGAATTCATGAAACTTTAACATGTCTAACAATTATGACTTACATCCGTTCAATAAGCTGCCGTTCATCAAGAGCACCAGGAAGGTCTTTTTTATTTGCTAATACAAGCACTGGGATGGAATCAAGCTGTGGCTTATCTAGAAGCTGGCTTAATTCATTCCTAGAAGCCTCCAGTTTATCTTCATCAGCAGCATCGACCATAAAAATGATCGCATTGACACCTCGACAATACCTTTCCCACATAGAACGAAACCGAGGTTGTCCACCAATATCCCATAACTTAAAACAATGTATAATGTGTTACGGTACCGCAACAATTTAAGCAAGCGATGGATATAAAACGACTTAGAAATAACAGTTAAACTGCGGTCAACTAAATTAAGAGTTGATCAATTACACCTCCTACTGGACAACTAAAATTCTTATTACTTCATTTCCCATGAGTATTTGGCAGGTATCCCTGGATATTTTTAGGCTGTTTCTACAGAATTCTATTCTTCTAATATACCGGTGTCCAGGACACTACATTATGAGAACTAAAACAAAGGATAGCATTTCAAACTGTAACCTCCCTCATTAACCGATAGCTGCCGCTGATAGCATCTGCCACTATACTGATTTCCAGAAAGCTACCGACCTTACCTTAATTGTGACATTTCCCTTTGTGATTTTACGCATATTGAATCCGACCGTTGGAATCATGTCTTCAGTGAACTGACCACTCTAAAATTCTAGACTTTTGCAGGGAGAAATACATGAAATCGACTAAATTCTGATTCAAATCAATAAACTTCCAAATCATGTTTAATTTGAATCTGTTGCATTTTAAATACACAAATCTAACTAATACCGCAATAACATTAACAAATGTAGTTTTTCCAGAATTCTGCAACCCAACAAGTGTTAATTCCATTTCCTCTTTCCAGAATAAACTCCGGATCCAATCCAGAACACGATTTATCATTGCCAACATTGCTGCAGTTCTGCTCCTTCTCTCCAACCCACACAAGAACTGAAATGCAGTATACTTCACCAAATGTTTCATGCTTCACGCGAATTTCCGGATTTTGCACAGCATGTGCAGCAGCACTACTAATATGTGCTGAAAAGTCGACGAACAGGAAAAAAAAGAATAATCACGCCAAAAATTAACATGAACAGCTAATTCAACTACGAAAAGTTGATATTTCAAGAAATGACGTTACTTATATTTGATTCAAAGGAGAGATAAACAGCAATGCATTTCGCGATTCATTTATGGCCAGGGAAACATGATCAGTCATCATTTAAAGAAGAGTTGTTTGATTTCAGTGGTTCGTTTTCTCCCAAGAACATCAATGAGAGGTTCGTGGAGCAGTCAGTTTAAAACAAATTCTGAGGAGACGAAAAGTGATAAAGTAGTGGTATGCTGTCTGCATTACCTGCTGTGTAATTAGGAAGTTTAAGTGATAACTCTTAAAGAGAAAGAAATTATATACGGAAGCAGATGTAGTAGCAGTTCGTTGACTTTCAAAAGGTAAGTTATATGCAGAGAATATGCCTCTGAATAGAATTACCCAAGAACTGTTTTGGTCTGTATTCGATTCCAACAATTAGGAAAAGCACACAATTTCTCAAAAAAAAAAAAAAAAGCTGAGAAGCGTTATAGCATCGAAATCCTGACACGTGTGGTTCTTGGGTAGAATTCGGACAACAAATGCTCGAGAATCAATTAGATATTTCCCAAATAGTCACATACTAAAAATTCCTCCTACCTAATACAATTTCACAACACACACAAGGTTAACCTGGAAAAACCCAGAAACTCCCGAAAAGACATCATGAATCCAACTATCATCGGATACAAGTGAGAATTGTAGGATCCGCAATATGTACTGCAGCTAAATGGTTCATAACGCTGGTACTTCAAACCCTTGTAAATGTAATACGTAATGAAAATTGGTTAGAGGAACGCTTAAAATCTCTCGTACTTCGAAATTTGAAGTAAAATTCAAATTTATTCCTTTTAACAGTCAAATAATAGTTGGAGTTTTGCTCGTATAAGCTAGGAAAAGCAAACGCTCGCTCATTACTAATTAATTGCAGTTGATTGCCTTCCAAACATTAGATGCATACTACACCAGAAATAATATTCTTACTTCTTTTTCTATGAAAAAACAAGCTCTTTTAATTTCCTATGCTTTTTCATACCTACTGCTGATATTGGGCATCGTTTTGAGACATTGCTTCAAGTTTCTCTGAATCTCTTCTCTCCTTTCCTGTAGCCTCTTCAGCTGCAGATTCGAATATATATCAATGTAAGCATCATCTTAAACCTCATTCTTGGGAATCTATTCGGAGTATTATGCGCCACGCACACGGGAGATGATTTATATTGAATATTTGAACAATTCTGATAAACTACTTCTCGCTCCCATTCCATCTCCCCTTCCGAAAGTGTTCCGCAGCATCGCGAGCAGTTAAGAATATCGATACTACTTCCGACACTTTCATAATTTTAATATTTTTCTCATTTAGCAAATGCAAGTTTTAGAGTTACTGGCTAACATTTTTCAAACATTCACATTCACAAAGTATTTTCAGCGATATAGTGTACCTCCCGTGCTCAAGTCTGGGATTTTTGCGTCCGCATGTATTATTTAGCAATTTTGGCAAAACAAGGATTCTTTGACTTGGAACCCAACAAGCATATTCCACACTCTTCACGCGACGCCGTCTGCAGAAGGTATGTACTTACCACATGCCGCATACTAGTTTCTTTTCAGTTCCCAATCACCCATGTTTACCACAAATTTTCATTCTACCCCCCAGTAAATATAGACCATAACGTCCTACTGCTAGCACTAGATCAAGAACTTGTTTGTAGTCCTGCATTGCTCCTTGGAGAGAAAATCCAAAACTCTAAGACCCACAGATCCCTGTGTCGAGATGAATACAGACCTCACGGATGTAAAAATTGCAATTACGTACCATTGCTCCCGCAATTATTTTGCCTCTTTTACAAGGTGCTCGCCACAAAACACCAAACTCTTTATTGCGCAATAGGAGTAATACGACAGCGAAATATATCAATATACGATTTCGATATGCTAAGACAATGAGAGATCCAAGATGAAACAGGTACTACACGGATTACATATATGAAAGATTCAGTCCACAAACACACCGGAAACAATCGAAAGTGAAGTGGGGCAAGAATGTACCATATTATGAAAATGCAAGAATAACATAAGGCATATTGAAGTGACAGGCAAGAACATTTATTGCAGGAAAAGTATGGTCGATTACATATATAACACGGTAAATTTGCATAGTTCTGGGAAAATGAACAATACAGGTACCGCGCTCTTCAATAAAGCTTGAAGAAATTTAAATGAGAAAAAAAAAAAACAAGCTATGCAAAGAGGACTATACAATATAACTACGGGTGTAACTAAAGCTATCAGCAAAGAAATGCAACCGCCCACCACGATCCCTGTTATTCTACCCATTACCCAACTTATTAAATATCGTCTCCGAATGCTACCTGAAATGTTTAACATTCCTTCATTAACTTCAATTGCAATTTCCAGCCGAAGAAATTACCGAACGGACCGATAATTGATCCAATGTAATCCTCGTTCAAAAAAGTACGAAGTCATGTTAGATACGACTAAATAACGAAACGAAGCAGAGTTAAGAAATTTAAAGTTTAGAATAACCCACTCCAAATTAAAAACAAAAAGTTTAACAAACGATGAAAAACTTCGAATTGTACAAAAACAACATATATCCATACTGCTAAGAAATAAAGTGTTCGCTTTCACCTACTTTTAAACTACCTATCTGAGGTAAATGGACCAAAGCAGATTGCAAAGAATAACTTCCCAATGCACATCCATTCATATTATTGCGGAAAAGCTGCCAAAATCCAAAATCCTGAGTAGCAAGAAAAAAAAATTTCTTGTAATGCCAGGGATTAGAAAAACTACGCTAAAATTATAAAATCTTTAAACTAATGGTTGGTTTCTCCCACGAACTTTTGTATAACATCTTTCACAGAATAATTCGGGATGACTTCTTCCATAGAATAAATTGTGGTCATTAAATATCCCCAAATTCTCAAAAGCTACTCTCATAAGGACAATGTGATGAACAGACCTCGAATGTACATGAAATATTAAAGCTACGAGCGCAAATACATGGAATGAATGTGCATGTTGAGATCAGAGAGAAACTGAGTCTCGTCATCTGTGAAAGGTTTGAACATTGGGATGGGAGAACGTTTATGTTCTTCATGAATTCGTTCCAAATTTTTGTTAACATATTCCACACAATCTGCTAAATCTGAGCTTCGCAAAGGTGAATGAATATTCAACTGTGATTGGTGCTGTCCATCATCTGAAAGCTCTTCCAAATGTCGACATGCATAATAGCATCGCGTTACAAGATCCGTCAACTCCGCCTAAAACAATTATATGTTTAGGAAATCTTTAAAATTTTGATAACGCCTTGCCCAACAAATTTACTGATCAAAAGCAACTTCTATTATTCAACCAAACCTACTTGAGGGAAGATACATTCTCCGATACGTTTCATGAAGGAATCAATGCGAGCAGACAAGGTTGTTTCAAACTCAACACTTGAATCAGTATCTTCGTCACAGAGTTGAATACTGTGAGAAAAACTCTGCGATATATTCTGTGCAGAGAGAATTGAATTGATTACCACACGTTCAAGCTCTTTCTAGAAAAATGTAAGGGGCCATGAAACAGATCTAAAATCCACACAGAATACTGTAAAACACATGTCCAAAATATCAATAACTAGGAATTCAAATAAAAAAAAGGAAAAAAAGGAAAAAAAGGAAGGAAGTTGTTGTTATCAAAACTTCTCATCACGATAAAACTTAATGTTTAATTTGCATTGAATTTAAAAAGCGCTGATAAAAATAAAATGTAACGGAGCCAAAATCGACTTCAATGAATGGTTAATAACCATTATGAGTTATACCTGTTCACTATAGATAGAATTAAAAGCTGCATGTTCACGATTATTTTCATTGGAAATAAAATTCCCAACATCATATTCCTTCGCCAATAATATTGTAGTTAAACTACTCAATCGTGCGTTCAAATCACTTTGCCTAAATTAATTTACTGAAGAAGTAACCATATTTACTGCTTTGAGCTTCCCACTAGTAAACTTTGCACATACGCCCTTAAATACAATGGCACAGTTCTTAGGCACCTGCTTACTTGGTGGTAACTGAAAACTTACTGACTGCTGACGAAGCCAGTGTGCTGCAAAGAGATAGCATCAAATCTCAATTGACCAATTAATCTTGGCAAGATTACTTTGTGGAACTGCTCCGTTGACGGAATTTGATATCTAGGTTGAAGAAAGCGAAGTAAATTCCGGAAGCCAATGCGACTAATAATTGCTGGTGACTCGTTATCCAGAAGTAGCATTATCCCAATCTGCAAAAGCAACTTTCTTCTGCCAAACTTTGGAAAGAGAACGGGATCGGAGACGATGCTAAATACTGCTGCCGAGGAAAACAAATGGGTTATCCCGAAAACTGTGTTTAGTCCTTTCCAAATGCTTGGTGAAAACGAAAACTAGCAACAAATAATAAAATAGAATAAATTCGCAGTGTCTCAATCACAGAAACTGTAACAAAGACGGAAGGCTTGTACTGGAAAAGAAAAAGTCTGTTATCACAAAACACTTACTGATTTAAGATCCTGTTCTTCATACGCGTTCAGAGATCAAATCCCTCACAAGCGTTAAAAGTCACGCAGAATTTAGTGGTTTCTGTGCCCATGAATATGTTTATCGATTTCAAAGTCTAGCTCTCGCTTTCTTATAATTTTGAGAGAAATATTAATTTATGAATCAAGAATATGGTTAGCAAAATAAGAGTGGGAGAGCGCTACAACGAGACAACTGCAGTTCACAGACAAAAGAGTTTTGAAAGAAAAGAAACCAAAAAAGGGCAGAAAGCAAGAGAATGTTCCAGTTGAGCACAGGATTACTGAGTAAGGGAATGTTTTCCAGATCCAGAATATCTCTTCCAGAATACTCCGAACGCAGAAAACGCACTTCAGCAATTCAGAACAGTGGCACGTTGTTGTAGCCTTAGTAAATAAGCTAAAGGACATATATTTAAAAAACAGCGGAAAACTGACCTGATCCGAAATCCTTTGCGCATCCGGATGATCATCCGGCCACAAATTTTCCCTCACTACCCTAGTCTTTTCCGCTTGTTCTTTGCGATTTATTCTGTTTTTTGGTTCCAATCGCAAGTCAACGGCATTGCAACACTCATCAAATTTTGCTTTCTTTTGTTCGGGACCATTATCTGCATATATATAGCGAATACTGTTTTCCAAATGCTTACGCTGAAAATCAAAACTGTTTTTCAGTTGAACAAAGGAAACAGTTTCAAGGTTGCCCGCAGCTATACCATCATGAATAGGGGAGTTTTCTCACATGTGAATCCCTGAAATTAAAAAGGTCATAAAATAGCAAATCGGCATAATTACATAAAAACTCAGTACAAAAAGTGTGCCATACCCTTATATCGAATGTAGTAGCGATAATGTTAGCGACCGAATGGCTTGCCACATCTCTTGACTTCTTTGTTGGATTATTCTGCCCGATGTTCAAAGTTTCGTTCTCTGGAAATAACGAACTTGATTTGAAACGAACTTTTAGTTACTCCATTAGCACTATTTCCGACTTCAAATTTTATCTTAGAAAACAAACATGCGACCTTGCTTTGAAGTAGCATTATTTTGTCGTGCGGCTTGCAATATTTGGTATTCACTGGAATGACAGCTACGCAAATGGCGAATCATACCTGTCGTACTGAAATCCCAAATCTATCACATTGTTTTTCCAAACGTGTTTTATAGATCAACGCACTAATATAGTGGAATAAAAGCAAATCAGTCAATGTATGTTTTATTAATAAAAATCTCTCAATAAAACACCGGAAACTTCGAATACGGACAAAATAACAACTTTTACAAATTGCGAGTGCAGTATAATACCCACAGTGAAAACAGTACCTGCTATTCGTTGCTTTAATCCTCTTACAACATATTCTGCACTCAGCAGCTTGTTCTTCGCTCGGTAGCTGGATAAAATATTTCCACACTTTAGCCGTTTTCATAGTGGAACCACCCATCTTATGCCGGTATGACAATGTCTAAGTGCAACTATTTCAGTTATCGGTAAAATGCAATTAATTTTTTGAGCGCTGAAATGAAATGGTAGAAGATAAAGACTGCGCGTGGCTTGGACATGACAGCCCTCAGCAGTGAAATCGCTCGCCTTCCAGTGGTTGCCAGAACTTTTTGCAATGGATGCAGACGCTAGTAACATTGCTGCGACCTATTTGAGGCAAATGTTTACTATAATTGAGCCTAGAGGAAGCAAAGTTAATTTTAATGCAATTTATTACTATTCAATGTAGTGACCATATCAAGCGAAGAATTTCATCAACAGCAGCATTATCTTTCTAAATCTCATGAGCTGAAACAGTTTAGGATAAGAAGCTGTATGCAAAATCACGAAATTCCCGAAAATCAAAGGGAACTATGAAAAAGGATGCGTTCCGAAAAATTATGCCACACAAAATCTTTAATAAGGCAAAGTTATAGGAAGGAATGTTACTAATTACTTGAGTGCTCAAATCCCTTTCACAGAAATTTGTGAATGATTTTCATCTGCGCTAGAAAACAAGCATAAGTTGGTTACATGCCAGTTCGTTGGTATGTATACTATTATTCCGGCACATCCCTAGTTAGAGAAGCATTACTTATTTATAAAGTGCTCATTCTTATTTATAACAATGCATGTAATAAACTCCATCATCTTATTTCTTCCATTTCCCAGCGTTATGTTTCTGTTTCCTACACACATATCATGGCAGGTTCCTGTATTTTATGCTCTAGCCCCTTGTTCACAACTTCCAGCATCTTGTTCTTTGTACGACTTCAATCTCTTTCTAGGGAAGCAAAACTAAGTAAAGCAAGGTGCTAACTGCATCTGCCCTTCTGATATAATATATGTTTCATGATGTATTCCTAAAACTTACTAACTTGACTTAGGGCAAACAATTAAAGATATTAGCATACGTATCCACGCGGTTTAGGTGCCACTTCCTACACGCTATGTTAAATAACAGTGCATGCATTCCCAATTCATGCCCTCTTCACAATGCTAAAAGCAGATGTCTAATTCTAATACTACAGTGGTACTGCAAAATAACTGTACGGCTAAACAAAAATCCCCAACTTCATTAGCAGAGATTGCCGCAATTTCTGTACTGTGAGTTCTACTTGCATTATGAGTACACTCAGTTCCAAACGGTGCATTACCTTCAGAAAAAAAACGTTCATTTGTCTGGACGCACTAGTAAATGTCCAAGTGGGTAGGACGATTCTTAGATTACAGGGTTGAAAGTGAACGTTTAGTGATGCAGGACAAAAATTATTGCAATGCATCGAAAAATTCCTACTATTCAGTTACCCACTAATAGGACTTCACCTCGAAATCTCGACTCAAAAAAAGGAACAAACTGTTAGCCTTGACGTAAAAGCATTCATTTCCTACACTACTGTGACCGGAACAAAGATTGTTAAGGCTTCTCCGAAATTTCGGAATCTCAACCGGCGATGAGTGTGAAGTACCGAAAAGCCTCGACTACGTCACATGGTATTCCACTTCCTACAATTGTCCGTCGCCTTCACATAGCAAAGCAAACTGCCCCTTCAGAACAGAAAAGCGTATAACAGGAGGGACGTTACGCCACTCGCGAAGCTATTAAACATATCATCTGGACCGAAATGCTTCTGTCGCTTACTGAATTCATGGACAGCACCAAACCTTGGGGGATGAACAAAAAATTTTTATAAGTTGGTAGACAAAAGGCAAGAGGAACACGCTGCAAGAGTAACTGTTTCAGAAGGAAGGTAAGTGAAGAGATAGGAAGTTCGGTAAGCGGGAAAAATAAGCAAAATGGAACAATGGGTCATAAAAAGTGCATAGTACCTACTCAGGAAGGAGAGGTTTTTATCCAGTATACCTTTTTAAAATTTCTCGTACACAGAAACGAGACATTTGCTGTAAATAAAAGCACACAAAAAAAGGAAAAAAAGCACAACGGAAACTTACAGAACGTGGTGGACGAGCACAGCAAATCTACACATCATCACAGAAGAGGCTACAAGTCATTAATGAACTTACCTCTTCAACAAATTTCGAAGCTCAAATGAAGACCAAAAAACTGCATCCGAGCAAGACATAACGAACAGTAAGTTGACCTCCCCCATGTACCAAAATTAAGCAGACGCACGAATTTTCACTAACAACTTGGATACCCAGTGTCCTTTTACTCAGCATTTTCTATTTTACACCCGCCTCCTGTGCTTAAACGAACTTGATTAAACTACTGGCAGTTCAGCTCTTTACCAGATGAAAGTTTCAAAAACGGAGTCAGACTAAGAAGGTAAGCTACGTTCCTCACCGCAAATAAAACGGAATCAAAGCATCATACTCCAGGGAAAACCCGAATAATTATTATTAAAAAGCCGACTTAACTGCCAACTATGGAAATGAAAATTACGGGAAAATTCGGCACGACATGTAATCATGAAATTACTGAACTTTCACAGCAATCCATAATAACTTTGCACGAAGTAAACGAATCCGCTTTCAAGATTGGTATCTATAGACTAAAAAGTATTTCACCATGGATTCGGAAATTTTGAAACAGCATAACAAATCTTGACCATGATGTGAATAAGCAGCTAAGCCAGGGTGTCCCTATCAAAATGAGAATTACCAGAGGTAATATTTATCATCCCACTGATATTTGGGAAAATTTACTCTATATTTCTGATTGTGAAAAACGCATATAGACATGCAGACTGGATTACGAGCCGCATGAAATTTTAAAGAACTACCATAACTAATATGATAATAATTTGCCAGTTGAAATTCAAAACTTACCGCAAACCAGACGTGAACTGATACAATCTTACTATAGAAATGATTATTTCGACAAATAGGATTCCATGGAAAATTATTAGCAGGTGACGAAACAAGGCAACAACTGAAAGGCTAGTATTCGGAATATTTTCATAAAAGAACCTGAATAGGAAATAAGAGGTAATGAAAGAATTGCAAAGGATAACCAAAATGATGAACGAAACAGATTTCACCGAGAATGGAACAGGGAGGGTTACTTTTTCAATGGTCAATACCTGCATATATTATAGACCTATTCACAATATTGTCGTCATGATTACCAACACTACTGATGTTGCTTTTACTACCATCATTATCATAATTAGAGGAACCATAACAGTTTTCAGTGACAGCATCATTGCTATCAGTGTTCATCATTATCAAGTCGACAACATTATAAGAATGATTTAAAAACAAGAGATCTGTTCTGCAAACTGCTCATCCTCACAGAGTACAACTACAGCTACTTCAAGCTGTCCCACATTTTCCATTTTGAGTATTGGGTAAAGGTTGATCGAAAAGTGATTGTACATAAACAAAGGAACAGGGGGAAGAGAGGTGATTGTCGAGGAGACAGGCGTGGGAGCAGGCGAGAGGCAACGGGCTGGATATTTCGCTCGATTGCTTCCTAAAAAGCCTTCTGAGAAATACAAACGGGATGGAGGAAAACGAGGAGAGACCCCACGGCGGGCAACCAGTCATCCACCCGAACCTATCCTTATCTCAAATACAGAAATAGATAATGTGAAATTGCCACCGGATTTCTTAATTAGATCTTTCCAAACCCAAAACGTTTCATTGTGATCGATCTGGAAGAAAATGCACAGCTAATCTGTGAGAGATTACAAAATACCAGTAGCAAGATTCAAAGAAATCCATGAGAAAATGCTTGCCATAACGATCAAGATGGTAAAAATGCACTATTTAGATATAGATCGTCCTGAATAATTTAAAAACTATTTTAGATCATGGCATAGTTCACTAAGCGTATTTGGATTTGCTCAGCACAGCCAATAAATTACCCTTGAAAGTTATAGGAATGAATTCATGGAAACGATTTCGAATTACAATGCAATCCTCAGAAAAAAAAGCTCTCGTAATAGTGCAAATCATACGGACTTTCATAAAAGCAAAGTGCCTGCGACGAATGATAAACAGCTAGAACTACCTGAAGAGGATACACACGCGCTCGTTCAAAAAGCCAGAAAATCAAAACAAAAAGAATTTGAAGATATTACTCATTTTAGTGACGAATTCAAACTGAAAACACGAATTTATATCATGGCAGTAGATCCATAGTTCTCCAGTTTTTGAAAAACGAACAGAGGAATTCTTCGAAATGCAAAATCGTTCATTCTTCAGACGGAGGTTGTATTGAGCAGCTTATATGAGGGACAGGGCCTTAGGCGATTCTCGGCACAATCTGAAACCGGAATTCTTCCAAACAGCAACTCCCTCCTCGCACCCGCCCAGCAAATTTATAAAATGTGTATATCTCAGTTTGTGCGTATCTGTATGTCCACGACCTATCTTTTCAAAAGCACACAATGATGCGCACGGACCAACACATGCTCAAAGGACTAGTTTTGAGAGCATCTGTTGCTCTCAAATACAAACTACCATCCTGTCCACCCCTCTTCTTTCTCCCAGAACCATATTCCCAATCATTTGCAATTTGGAGAGGAAAATTCCAAATTTCTTAATCCAACAACATCCAGTTCCTTAAGCTAATTGTTCGCAGTTTCTCAGTAAAATTCTGTCAACAAAGTGAGACCATTCAAACTCCAACACCTTTTCATCCTCATCTTCATTGCACTGACGCCCAGTACACGATTACAAACACAGTTGACCTACTTTTGCAAGCAAGCAAGGTGTTTTGTTGGAGCAGCTTATGTCTCCCGAAAAGAGTCCGGTAAGGGCACATTCATGCCGAACACTATCTTGTACAGGTTTGCTCGGGAAAGCTCATGATGTCACACTTTAAACATTTGTCCAGTCCATTTACCGGTGATCCGTATGACTTGGTTTTGACAAAAGTGGAACTGTTCATTTGACAGAAGCTTCTCACAGAATTCCTGTTATGCTTCAACACAGCCCTTTCCACATTGCAATGATGCGCCACAGCTGACCTAAGAATGTAGCAAACGAATTCACTACATGAGTAACACCAGATTTCCTGCAAAAGGAGGGGTGATTCTGCTCGGTCGAATCAAAATGTGGACATCACATCGTTCAATGAATTTAGGAAGAAATCTTCCAAACAGAGTCAAGTGAATTTCATATAGTCAACATTAACACGGATGTAAGAAAATGAGATAGCAGTTCGAACGCGCTAAGCAGCCATTCCGTAAGGTATATCCGAAAAAGACAAAACAGATACAAAGGATCAGTTGACAATTACGGAGGAGCAGAGGTGTTAGCAGAAGGGTGAAGAGGTGAGCAGTGCCGTAGCATCCTTCATTATCGCCATCGTTGTTCGGGAAGGAGGTCGAGGAGGCGAGGGGATGGAAAATGATGGATTCAAACAAAGAGGTAAATAAGGAGGGAAGGAGGGAGTTTCAGCAAACAGCGGCACTGTTGCAGAAATAGTGAAGAGCTCTTCCTATTTCTGTTCTTGTTTGCGAGTAGTACAGATCGAAGCACAAAGGACCACAACGACGCAGTTTTGCGTTGTCGTGGATCTCAACGATCAACTTACGAACCGAGTTCATTTGACGAACTGCATTTAGGCCTGTTTCGCTGCTTCACTCAACTTTAGAGAAGGGCATGGTGCAGTATGGGATGATGCACGGAGGATTAAGGCAAGGGGACGGTGGTGACCGTCATTGTCGTTGTTGTTGGAGGGAATTTAAGATTAGAAAATACGGGTACGGGAGTAACAGAACAGAGCCATAAGAACCCTCTCCTCTTTCATCCTTCCTCCTATGCTGCCTGGCCCTCTCCTCCTCCGTGGGGTGCACCCATTTTCAACCATTTTTGAAAACCAGATCTCACTTCCGCCACTTTCCCCTCACTCCCTCCTACTTCTGCCATACTATGCCTCCCTCTTGTTTCGCCATGCCAATCACATGTAACCGCTCTACTCGTACTCAGTCACTTATCCTTTCTTCTTTACCAATCATTTACCGAATACAGCGCTTCTATGCTTGTTTCTTTCAGTGATTTCAAAAACGATCAACAAGTGCTTGGAACATCTCGAGATGCATGTTCCTGAAATTAAGGATCAGAATTTCTACTCTATTCGCTGTTTATCGCATTGAATTATCTGAGCTGCCTCTTACAAGAAACGAAGTAACGCTGAAAAATGGATAAGCTAGGGATCAGCAAATTCGGGAAGAAATTCAGCAGATTTGTATGTTTACAGAAACGTCAACCTGCCTCTAGTAGTGGGTTTCCCAAAACATCACTGAGAACCACCAGATTTGTTTTTCTTTCACGGTTAAAAATAAAATCATTTCT
The DNA here is from genome assembly GCF_000183805.2 of Loa loa. NCBI lineage: Eukaryota > Metazoa > Nematoda > Chromadorea > Rhabditida > Onchocercidae > Loa > Loa loa. The sequence continues at coordinate 48,487 of NW_018108228.1, read as the reverse complement.
AGAGAATAGTATCTTCAGTTTGGTGATGAAACCAACATAGAAATGGTATGATTTCTGAGGAATAGATAGCGAAGAGCATCTGGTTTTCCTCCGTTTCATTGAAAGGATGTCATTCCTTTTTAAGAAAAGAGAGAAACAAGATTCATTTACTCCTAGGTCATCCTCTTTCTTCCCTTGCAAGATAAGTCCGTCTCCTTTTGAAGCTGTATTGTAGTTCATTTCCTTGTCGGCACTCCTCGTATATCTCCCGACACCGTCTCTCGAAGCTAACGAAGAAATTAGTAAATAAGCAATTGGTGTTGGGAAAGAGACTTGTCGTATCCACCAATCACAGGGTGACAATTCTTCCTTCCTTCAACCCCTGACCGACATAATGCAGCATGCTTCTCCAACATGTTTTTGAAATATGTCTCTTTGATTGAGCGAATGTACAATTTGCTTCAGAAAGGAGATGCTCTGCATGCTCATCCTGCTTGACATATCATTCGTTTTCTTACTGATTACTGTTTTTTATTCAATAACTTGCAAATCCGAGGGGGTAGAGAAATGCGACATCTGTAGAATTCACGAAGACTTCGTAAGTCCTACAGGGAATGTCTAGGAAACTTTAGTTAATTTACTACGAGGGATTCTCGAACTTAAAGGTAATGATTTCAAGTTACATCCAAAATCATCTCTCAAAATTTTAAACTCTGAAAAAGGTCAACCTTTTGCTATTTATGAAGATGTTAAAGATTTCTATCACGCATCGTCGTCTTTTTCAAGTATGCCAATGCAGACACTGACAGTGTTCGAAATTCAAATCGGGAACAAGGATTCCATGAGTTACAGTAATTTCAAAAGGGAAAGAGTTAAGCATAAAATGGTTTACGATTTCTTCATTACGATAGGGAAAAGTGAACGCCATTGTACATTGCACTAGCTGTTAATCAATTTCATAAATCAGATCGTTTGACATACAACTGAAGAGTATGGCGTACTTTGTTATTGGCATTCCAGCCCTGATTTACTAGACGTGCATATTGTGTTCTAAAAATAAAGGTGCGATACTGGATCAGTATTGCAATACAGCAACACAAATACAAATTGTGCACCTAAATTGTTTTCCTAAAAATACAATCTGTCGAGAGTATACTTGCATACATTGGATCAAACATAATTATCGCTTCATTTCAACGTTTGGAAGTAAAATTTGTGCCGTGAAAACATTGACTCAAAGGGTATTACAAACAATTTTGGCATACATCTTTCTTGTTGACAAGTCAGTTAAAAAAGATTCCCGACACTACACTGTTATAAAGGTCATAAAGAGCATATGGGTGCATATCAAAAGGTCTGAAGAACAAGAGGCATACCGTAGTGTTTCCAACGTATAAATCATGAGAGAGGAGACGTAATTTCACTATGTTCACCACAGTCGGTAGATTCAACAACTACTTGACTCATTCGAAACAAACGTTCTTCTCCTTAAGACAAGAAATGACCACCTAGTGTGATGACCTAACTAACCACTACCACACTTCATCTTAAACAAACCTTTCAGGAAATTCTTCCTTTTCAAATTCAAATATTGGCCGTAGCCGCTTTTTGTTGCACTACCTGGCTGTCACCATCAGTTCTAATGGAAATGATGCGACACGTTCTCTTCTGAGCTCTGGATTTTTGGTTTTCTGCTATTTGCTTCAAAATGAGAAGCCCTCAGTTCAAGGTATGGAGGCTGATATCAACGGGTATGAAATATGAATATAACTGATTCTACTCGACTGTCGTAAGTACAGTTGTAAATTTAGACAGTCTCTATAACCTGATTGAAAGATTAGTATCCTGTAGGGATTTTTATATCAACTAGTTCCTTTCTGCTCTCTACCCTTCACATGCAGTCTTTCTAAGTTTCTGTGATTTAGCAACGACAGTGAGGAGCAATACTTTGTGTTCTTTATAGAAACACTCGCCTTTTATAGGTAGTTTTATTATGAAGTCTTTCATCAAGTAGCCACAGTTAGTCCCGAATATTGTCAGACTTCTGAAGAAAATTCACAAATTATACAAATTTTTAGGAAGAAATGTTGGCTGCGATATGCGAGGAATAGTGTTCTCGTCATGGATATGGGTAACGATGAAACAGACGACTTAAGTGGTGCATTCAGACAAGGCTTTCTATGTCCGTTTTGTATGCAAGATTTAGGTGACTTAACCACTTTACATGCTCATGTCGAAAAATACCACCCAAAATCAATACCCGCTGATCACTCCCTTGATCATATTAAAGGTAAGATTACATGAATTTAGCATTCTTAGATTTCCTGTATGTGGCATTAGATTTTCTTGGTTTTTTTTTTTTTTGTCTGTCGCAAAAAAAGACCGCAGAGATATAAGATGAGATGGAACGATTTTTCAGGTATCTTCGATAAAGCGAAACAAAAAATTTCGCATATAGATGCATCCTTTTTAATTGGTTATGCAAACTCGAATAATGGAGGATCAGCACCAATTTCAAGGAGTGTTTACAATTTCGCAAATAATCGCGTCGAAAAACTTTCTCATGCAGCACACAGCTTTACTTCTTTGCAGGATCTTGGTAAGTCTGATCAACGTAAATATCTATATTATGTTTTGTCACTGAGGATTGGCAGTTATGGGTGATCTGGTAAGCTATAAGAGGATACATGAATATTTTTTCTCATTTCTAACTAACACTGAAGCTCTAAAAACACTGCTGAATGTAATAATATTTCCATTGTTCTCCTTTCTCAGGAATTACAAGGAGTCATACGGATTTTTACTTGAAGTGTCGGTCCCCTTGTATAAACGACGCTGCTGTAAAAACGAATGGTTTGATTATTAGGCTTGATAAGTTGATTAATCAACGCCCCTCTGATTCAAGTAAGCGCAAAGGTTGGCACATACCGCCTTCGAATTTAATGTATTGCCTTAATCTACTTTGTACCCACTGAAAGTAACATTTCCGTTGTAACAAGTGAAACCAATTTTACACTTTTCAGTCTCAGCTGCAGTTCTTGCCGTTAAAATAGAAATTGTTTATAGCTTTTGAACGCGAAACAGTACCTTGGGTAACCGATTGTGATGTTCTGAGATGCCGAACATGTTGTATGAAATTTTCATTGACTAAGCGACGGCACCATTGCCGACTATGTGGCGAAATTATATGTCGCGCATGCTCACAGTTCCTTTCGTTTGTCGATGCTCGTGCGTTTTTCAAACTTTCACTATTGCAGAATCATTTATTTCATAGAAACGTAATCCTCGTTTGTGTGAAATCGTCATGATAATTATTGTGCCACAACTTGTTGTTATTACTGGTAGTTGTGGTTTTCTTTTTTATCTATTTTGACTGTCTAGTCAATTTTTGATAAAATCTAGTGGTATCGTATATATCAATATTACCTCCTAACTTTGGTTACATATGCTTATATTTTTGGGGTTAGTATTTCTCAGCATAGCTGTGGTATATTTTCAGGCAAATTAACGAATCCAGCATTTGCGGCACAGTTGCTGGAAGAATTAAGTAGTTCAGAGACAAATATTCCAGAAAAACCATTAAGTCATTTGTCACCTTCCATGTCTGTTGCTGAAGCTATTAAGCAAACCATATCTAGTGAATCATTGCAATCAGTACGATTAAAAGGCGAAAAATTATTTTCCTCAACGTTGTCATTGGTGAAACGGGACGGCACTGAAGTCAGTTTAGCGTCGCTGCTTCAGCAGGTTGTTTTAACTTTTAAATCATGATCAGTTTTACTGCTACTTAGCTATTTCGGTTGAGTATTACGTCTTTTATAAGATTGTTCAAGCTTATCTCACCAAACTTCTCTGCCAACATCGTTTTTCCCTCATGCTCTAAAATAAATTAACCAAATAATTTTTGTGATTAGTTTTATAAAATTATTGGGCGTATTCTATTTTCTAGGATGAAAATGAACATTTGAGAATTTGTGCGGAATGTAAGGTTTTGTTGGATGTTCGTAATGAAAAAATGGAGATGCTTACCTCACCACCGATGCTTGTGGTATTGTATGAGCGTCTTTGTTCTCTTATTCGTGACGGTCAAAAGTTAGCTTCCTCCTATGAACGTATTTCGAAATCGCTAAGGTAGTTGGTAATTTTATGCTTCTGGTAGTTTTGATTTTATGGTAATTTTATGCTTTTGTTAAGGCATCATTACTTTTGTAATATTTCAGTGCTCATGCCTTCGATTAAATAAGTATTTTGGAGCTATTTTTGGAGTGTAGCTCAAAATTCATTATTTTATAAATTTTTGAAGTTCTGTTGAGGTTTTCAGCCGAGGAGAGACCATGTATACATTGGATTCTGCTATTCAACTAAGAAATCGATTGATACAACTGCAAAAAGAGATTGATTCTATAAGGTTAGTAGAATGCGCTTGTCTTTTTTTCGTTCTAAAATCATTAACTGGGAAAAGCTTGAACGTTATACTTCAATTTAGTTCTCGTGTTGAGACACATCATGTCACTGAAGGAAATACCTCCGAACGTTGTACACCACAGGAGCAGGTCATCCGAAAAAATATTCGTGATTTTTCTCTGCAAATGCTGCAGGTTCCATTTCACTTCTACTCTGAGGAACCTTTCCAGAATTTAGATGTTAATTTTTCCCATTCAATCATTTGTTTTATTTCACATGATTAGATTAAGTAGTGCTATGTGATCTCTTCATTGTATATTAATTTATTATCTAAAATTATTGTTTAGCAATTAGTGATGCAAATGAATCTTCATCCATCTGAAGATCGATATAATGAATTGCAAGAAAAAAGACGTGCTGATATCAGACATCGAGTAGACATGGAAAGAAAGAGAAATGCATTCATTTTGAAGGTTTGTGGTGCTTTTATTGAATTTTCATAATGTCATCCTTAAAATCTTTAACTTCGTTGTAAATTCTAAAGTTTCTTATAAATTTCTCCCTTATGCTTTTTAGCCGTCGACCTCAAATCCCGGATTTGGCTCATTTTTAAGCGAAACAGAAATGGTTCGGCAAAATTCTAAGAATCGCTTGAAGGAATCTGTTTCCTTTTCTGGTATCGTTACCAGTTGTGAAGATTATGGCTGGACTCCATCTAGAATTTTTCTTCACACTAATCCATTTATTGAAGAGGAAGATAAGGCTGATCCATTGCAGGAACAAATCTTGATTATCAAGGGGTTAGTTTTATATAGGTGCAAGAGTCCGCGTTATATCAGTTTCGTCATATTTCTTTTTAGAATTTGCTCTTGGAAAAAAAGATTTTTCCAAACTTCCACATTTTACTTTTGAAGTGGGGTAGTAGTATATTAATTTTCAGGTATTTAAAACAAGCTGTGGAGGATAGCCGATTGGAAGAAATTGAAATATTGGAACGAAACTTATGCGACCTTGAACGTGAAATTGAAAAACTGAACAAAAATACTTCTTCAATGCAGTAACATCTCCCTTCCTCTTGCCTTCGTATAATTTGTTAATACTACGACATCATGTTGATATCAAGCCTCAAAACGCTTTCTTCATCTGACATGTCTTTTGGTATTTGTGTTTGCTTTCAGATTTTAAACTCGGCCTTTTAAGTGATTTAACTTGATAATATTTTTGTCTATACCTGTAAATCCAAGAAATAGTTCATTTTTCATTCGCTATTTCAGCGCATTATTTTGTTATTCACTGTAGTTTATGTTCCATTCAGGTATATGTTTATATGTCATTATGTGTGATTATGTTTAATCGCTTGCTTAGCAGTAAATTGCGTCAGTTTTTTATGAAATAGATAATGAATAGGTGCTATGAAAGATGCATGGAATATGATTTTCAAGGCTGATGTTAGTCATTCGGGGTATTAGCCATTTCATAGGGGTTATTTTATGGGACGAAAGAGAAAAGATTAACTGTACCATAAAATTTGCGTCAAAACAACGAACTGATCAAAGGGAGTTTCTTGTAGTGCCACTTGGAAATGAATGTGAGGTCTTATTTTTCACTCTTTCGAACGATGTGCACATGCAAAATATGTACTTGTTTTCCCGCTTATAAGTGCTTGGTATTGATCGGCACATTTCATGAAATAGAAACAAATAACATCAGTTGCATTTTTCGTTTGAGTTGAAATTTATCCAGTTTGCGAAGTACAACAGATGTCAATCAGACCTCTTTGAAATTTTGGAAATTTCAGTACATAACAGTGGATGTGCAGCAGTATAGAAAAATTGTGTTTTGTGTCTTACGATATGAAATTTATAAACCAGGAACGGAACTGTTGGAGAAGAAATTTTGTTGTAAATTGTTGGAGGAAATGGAGAAGATTTGTCTGAATTGTTCCATTTGGTTCCGTAATAGGGACAATTCGGCCCGCAGAATATGGTTCTCTTGCTGAAGTTGGTCACATCGTAGTTGCGTTGATTCTTCTTTTTGACGCCTCAGTTCTCGAGATTTTCTGGCTGATTCATTGTTTTTCATTCTACGTTCACGATATGCCTAAAATTCTTGAACGAAATAGGAATGAAATTCTAGTTAAAACTAATTCTAATTTTAAGAATGAATAATGAATGGTGACAATAATCTCTTACAGTTCCAATGTCATATATTTGCTTTTGATATATACCTACGACAAAATCTGGCATACATCCTGTATTTCAGCAGCCGTAGGGAAAAGCTCTAGGTAGGCTGATAAGCTAGTTGTCGAAGCGGTCCTTTCATGAGATGTACTTACCTCATCTTTGAGGTTTTCAGGAACGGGAACGGGTTTTTTTTCGTTGATGCTGGGGAGGATGATAAGGATGAGGTCGAGGGCGTGTTGCTGTTGTTAAACGACAACGTTGAGAAATGCTGTGCAAAGGAGACGAAATTGCATGGATGAAACTGATGTACTACCTGTAAGCAATAAACTTTTAAAGTAATAGGTTTGATAAAAAGAGCACTCTGTCAATCAGTAAATGAAAGGTTTCTTCGAGTTATGAAATGATACTTATTGGAAAAGTTGTCACGAATAACCTGTTGGTCATTTTGCGTGGTAATTGTCATCGGTAACGTTGGACATGTACCCGATTGATGCGAATAATTGGATGTGGCACCATATGAACCCATCGAATCAAGCCCAGACCAACACATCGACATAGCTCGTAGTTGATTCTCATAACAGTTTGGTCCTTCTCTTATTTCTGCATCCATAACTGACCGAGATTTTTTTTCCTATCATCCACATAATTAATCTCAATTCGAGCAGTGTTTATGGCGATGAGTTTGTAGTTAATATGACAGTTCTTAGTCTTGTTGATTATTATTTCAAGAATAAATATTCATGTAACAAAGAATAGATTTCAGATATTCAGTATTGAGTACAAATACAAAAATACATTTACACTGAATACCTGAATGAAATATGCTCTGAAACTTCTGTTTGCAATGCAAACAGTAAGGCTCGGATCCCTTTTGAATGACTCATAAAAATATGTGTATTTTGCTGGCATATAAGGAAACATTGATTTGTAAAGTACGAACTTTAAAAAAACATTGTTTAACAGACATGAAGAAGTGGAAGACAGATGAGCTCTTAAAATTTAAGAGGTAATAGACATCAAGAACGAATTCGTTTACATGGAGAGTAAAGCAAGGTACATTAAAACTTTCTTTAAGAGGAAAAACTGTGCAGCTAAAGTGATAAATTCTTCACAGCTTTCTTCACTTGAGAGAAAAAATTCTTTTTTTTCAATTTTTTTTTTTAATTTGGAGGGATATTCTAGTAGGGTTTTGAAATTCTGACTCTGAATTCTTTAAAATGATTTTGCCATAAGTTGTAAGGAGACAGTAAAAGAGATGAAATCTATTCATAAAATTCCTGTTTTGGATCATATAGGAGCATTATTGTTTCAAAAATTCGCTACCAATCTAAAGAAAGTTGAAATGGGCAAACTTTTCAAGACTAGGAGAGTGGTTCTCTTTTGAATGATGAATGGCGTGATCATATCATTACGGAAAGGGAAACGTGATGAAAATTGTGGTGCTAGCGACTATATGTATTTTTCCCTAAAATGAGTTGAAAAACCAGCAGAATAGTGGAATTAGAGACGTCGGAAGATGGGTTAATTAAGAGCAGGATAGAAAGTGGACCAATCTATATAGTATTACCTAAGCAGATGCGCTTTTGCGCAATCAGTATTCGGCGGTATAACAGATTTATGGAAATGAGGTGAGGTCGTGTTGCCGGTGTTTCTAAACCTAAAGCATTGTGATGAATTCTCGACCTCATGTGCTTTATGGAAAACCGCAGTCGTGGTTGCATCACGTGAATCTCTCTCCACAGGCTTACCTTCTTTCCACCTATATTATTTTCAAGTACCGCTTTCCTCTGCCTAATAATTGTTTAATTTTCCCTTGTTTTTCAAAAATGATTGTTTCATAATTCTTTCCTTATGATTATCAAAATCAACCTTAAAACTTACAAATTTTCAACAATATATCGAATGGTTATATGATAGACTAAAATAAGAATTCCGGTGGAATCCTCTGACAAACTATAGAAGATTTACAATTTTGTCATGTATTTACCGAGGGATTTTGTTTGTTAGAACAGCAAAAACCTTTAAGCTTTTTCAGCACTTCCTGTGCTAGCGTTTCTGTCATTATTTGAATCTATAAAACGCTGTGATGAAATTATGCTATATTCTTCTCTGGCATCATTCATCCTGAAAACAAATGCAGATTCATCGCTTCATGAACCTATTATAGATAATTTATAGGATAATCATGCATTCAGAAAATTCCAAACATTTTTCAATGTTGTGATAGAATCGGGCAAAAAATATTGTCATTTTGAAGGTGTGGATGCGGAAATATCGATGTTTCTTAAAGGCTCATCTGGTCATAATATTTTAGCTGCTATAAATATATTAGCCGAAGTAAATCAAAAACTGTGAAAATAAAATTGCAGCCTAAGCTGACCACCATAAGTTATTCAATATTTGTGCAATTAGATTTTGTCTAACTTCAAAATGCATATCGTCATTTTTTAAAAAAAATCTAAAAAAATTATTGAAAGCTGAAATTTAGTATATTGTAAAAAAA
>NW_018108228.1:37143-39398 GCF_000183805.2 Loa loa | reverse complement strand
ATACTATATATATATATATATATATATATATATATATATATATATATATATATATATATATATATATATTTTATCTATTTATTTATTTATTTATTTATTTGCTTATTTATTTATATATATAACTCGATATTATTCAGTTACACAATTTTTAATGTAAATAAAATTAGGAATGAACATAATTGGTCTGCATCCGCTTCATCTTAGTTGTATTAGTTCAAGGCACGAAGTATCAGGACTTATCGCAAAATCTATAAATTTCTCTCTGGTTACCTAGCAGCCAATACCACATGAATTAGTACATTTCTATTGATCCGAGATATAGAAATCGAGAAATCTCCGGAACGAATTTAGACTTTTTTAGCCTTCTCTATTTCAATTAAAATTGATCATTTTGAAATATGTCTGAGCGAGGCATTTATTTTGCAAGTGGACCACTTACAAGCGTTGAATTCAGGTATGTTGTACGTCACTTCTCCAAAATTTGAAGCTATATTAAAATTTTGATTGACTGACATCTCACTGATTACTCAGATTAACTGATATCTTACTGACCATTCAGATTAACTGATGTCTCACTGATTATTCAGTTACACAATTTTCCACGAATATAAAATTAGAAAAAATTAGAAATAAACATAGTCCGCCTCCGCTTCAACTCAGTTCTAAATATAATCAGTACTGTGTTGCATTAATAACCGATTCATCAATTTCGTGATTCAGATTGATCCTTGAATACAGTGAACCAGGAGTCGATGTACTACAATCACTCGATAATTTTACCGAAAATATCGTTGAACAGCCCGTTCCTGCACTGTCTACTATTCTGGTAGAAGAGTGCACTTTCAGGTGGCAACAAAAACTTCATTTCGGAAGGGATAAATTTACTACCGTAAGCAAGCCAGCTGTTCATAAAAAATTAAGTGATTAATTATACCAACATTTTCTTATCTATCTTCCATATACAAGTTTTCAATTACAACTTGAACGAATTTTCTATGCTTCGTCTATCACAATTGTAAATTGAACAAACATTTCAGGTGCTACAGTCACAAATCGAAGGTTATCACAAACAAGAAAGTATTAATCAGGGTGTGGCAGCAACGAGAGTTAAAGAAGGTAATAACTACAATTAAAATTTTTTCAAGTATTATGATCATATTAGTTCATGAGTAGCGATTTCACACTCCAACAGTCTGCTTATTTCTTTGTGAATTGCAGGAAGTAGAGTGTTTACTCTTGTTGATGGTGAAGAACCTACCAGAATCAGAAAGGTTAAACTTAAAGAGATCGAAAAGGATTTATGAATTGTAGCATGAACGGTTAATAAAAATGAAGAATTTAATAAATTACGCATACTTTTTATGACAATTGTGGAGAAAAAAAGTAAAGGCATGATAAAGGCATAAGATGATTCAAATGAAACCAAACAACAAATTCCAGGCAACTATTAAGCTGAATAGTCCCCCAAGAGAAAATAGTTTAGCAGAAAGAATTGCTACGTCCAGGAATAGAAGAGTAGAGCCCGCAATGTAAGATGGTTTTTTTTTGCACTTTAATTTTATTGTTATAAGCCATTAGCTTATTTATTTTCTATTCTCAAACTTATGTTTTAGGATGTCATATCGAAAACCAGTAATTGATTTACCACGTGAGGAACATCAAATGAAAACGCGAAGTGTACAGCATAACAAGCAGATGATGTACATTATGGCCTATTTGGGCCCAATCCAGGATAACATGTTTACTTGCACTTCTACTCATTTCAACTTAATTTTTAAGATCTCTATAAGTTCTTGAAATCCCATTTCATAAAACCTGCATCAAATTAGAAAAAAAACAGCAAAAAAAAGAAAAAAAAAACAAAGAAAAAACAAAACGACGCCCGTAGTGATACGTCAGTAGAAAAAATACTCAACACAGCTAACTTACGATAATTGATCTTTGATCTCACAGGCAAGTATATGATGAAAGTAACCAGTATGTTTTATGCAAAATGACAGCAATTAATGGGACAAATATTATCATAGAACCAGACCTATTCTCCATGAGTAACACCATTGAAAGTCGTTATGGTATTTACAAAGCGCACTTATCCATTGTCAACAATGAAAAATTTGATCGTATTGATGACGTCAGCACAGATCAGGTCGTTTACTTTTAATTCATACCAAAACTCGAAAATTTTCAAGCTGCTCACGTCTCAATAATATACATATACATATGTATATATATATATATATATATATATATATATA
>NW_018108228.1:26054-36950 GCF_000183805.2 Loa loa | reverse complement strand
TATATATATATATATATATATATATATATAAACGTGCCATGTATGAACTTCGCCAAAAGATTGCTATTTTTTAGTTATGGTTTGAAAAAGAAGCAAGTAGCACAGTGAGCGACTTTCCATCCGAAAAAACTACAAAACTTGTTTATCTTATCGATATTGGTGAGTAGGGGAGGACTCTGAAGTTCAAGAATTTTAATCTGAGAAATACACTTAGCAGAAGTTCTCGATACAGTCTTACTCGTCATTCCTTTCAATAAACTTGCTTTTGTGAAAAAAATGTAATAAGCCTTGAAGAGAATATGTTGCAGAAAGAGCGGTGAACTTTCCCTACGACGGTATATGTATTGAGTATAAAGTCGACCTCCCCTTGCAGTGTGCACTAATTGATTTATCTTCAGTGCACAGATGGTCAACAATTATTGATTCAAGTCCACAAGGAAAGGTGTTTTTTATCACCAGTGCATTCCAGGCTCTTATAGAGCGTCTGTCTATAACTATCACGTAATCTTCGAAAATATTCGCTTAATTTCAGGATGATGTAGCCATATTTTCACAGCCAGTTTGTGTCACATTGACTATCAATGAGGAGAGGCAATTTTTCGAAAATTTTCATTGGCCCAGAATGATTTTCCGACTATGCGGAGAAGATTACTGGGGACGCTTCTTCGTAAATGGCTTTGGTCAATTAACGCTGCCTCCTCGTCCCGGAAGGTCATTTTTTGTTTTGTCACCTTTTGATAAATACCATGTGTCAACTACCGTACAACCCAGCCCTGAAAATGTGATAGAGAAGTCAGAACTAACTACTCTTTGATCCCCAGTTTCTGGACAAACTTTTAAATCGGAATCTTCTAGCTACTATTTCAGGTATCAATTTGACATCAAATGTTGGCGATATCAGCGCAAACACGACAGGAAAAGCATGTTGTTCGAAAACTTCATCTCCGAAATGGCCGATTTCGAGCAAGCAGAATTAAATTTAGCGAGTGAATCTACGATGTGCAAAGAAGTAAGACCATCATCTGTTATCATTTACTTGACTAGAGTAAAAGCAAGCGGAAATAATAGGCGAAAGGATCCGTCCGTGCAAGGCTAAAAAATTCACCTATACTAGTAAAAACTCAACGAGATATATCAGTTTTAAGAAGCAAAGATTAACTTGAATTTAAAGGTGCTAAATATAGTCAAGTAATAAAATTTCAGGGTCCAATAGCATCTAGCATAGGACTTGATAAAACAAGTTCTGGAACTCTTAAAATTAATGTACAATGTATCATGCAAAGTCGAAAATTCATATCTCACGAATTCTTTTACAAAATGAAGTATGCCACCTTGATGCATCATGATGGGTAAGCACTTTGCTTAATATTACGTCATGTAACTAGTCATTGATTAAGCACTTAATTTTTTCGACAAGAAACACCTGCAGTAGAAGAAATGGCAAAGTGAGGAAAAAATTATTTCAGAATGCAATCACGAATTCACTGGAATATCCTTAAAGTACTATCAAAGTTTGAGGAAGCGAGGAGAAATCTTCTCAAGATTCGGAATCAGTCCCTACCTACTGTAAAATTTCGTGGCTTATTCTTACTTGAATAATAAAATCGTAATCTGAAGAAATATCCCTAATTTTAAAACACATTCAAATATCATACCCGAGATAATGAGAAAATATAAAACAATACTTGACATAAGAATGCGGAAATGAAATATTTTGTCAGAAAAAAACATTAAAAACCGCAATTTAAGCAGAAAGTTTAGAGATCATTTGTAAGAACAATAAGTTTAAACAACAAACGGGCGAGTAACAAACTACAACCGTATATTTGGCTGGGAAACTGTCGCAGTTATGAAAAATATCTTATTTCGTAAATTTAAAAGTTTTTCCGGATATGCCTTACTCATACAAAACTAGTCAGGAAAACAAATTTCACGAGTGACCGATGCGCATCAGAACTTCTGAAAAATGCTCCCTTGCCAGCTGCGGTGATACCTCTTACACAATAGCCATCTCACTCTGTATCCAAGAGAACTTACTGATACATGTTTTACTCTCTGCTTCCACAGAGGTGCTTTTGATACATGTTTTACTCTCTGCTTCCACAGAGGTGCTTTTGATGCAAGATTTCCTAGTCATCAAACAAAGGGACTATTGGCTTTGAGAATACTGATCTAGAATCGAGACTCCGCGAAATTCCAAAGTTTCTTATGCATCCCAACTGTCCGACCCAAATCCATGCTCTGAAATTTTATAGAATGTTCACCAAACTCGCCACAACTTACCTGTATGTCAGAAACATTACTTTGCAGCTTAACACCCTTCTTATAATTTAATTCTTCACAAAGTACGGAGTCCCGCACTAAGTTATTTAATCAGCAGCTTTCTTCATTGATAACCATAAAGTTAATGCATCCCAAACTATGATCACAAATCTACATGAGTTATTAGGTTGTAAGAATAAACTTTCCATCAAGGAGTCTATCCTCAAAATGTCAAGTAAAACCACCATAGTATTGACGGATTTGTATTTCATAGACAACAATGAGAATAATAACCGGAGACATATTTTATACGATAAAATAATTCTGCTGAGCGAGCTTAAAAGTCAAACAAACAGGTAAGGAACGAACAGTGTGCACACAAATTTTTTTCATAAAAATAAGCATCAGCGATAATGATACAAAGCAATAATTTCAATTGAAAGTATAAACTATCTCATATTCACCAATTCAGCATTTTATACTAGCCAAAAAAAAAATACTGAACATCAAAAGCTTGAAGCAATCATGGAAATTTCTAGCAGGTATATGAAATTTCAAAAATGTACACATTCAAAAAAAATTAAGACATTATTTAACGAGCGTATGAGTAGAATTACAAAATACGCCACGTTTTTGCTCTTTAAATAGCATCAATCCGCTTACTTATTTAATCTAAAGCACAAGCATGCCTGTAATATCTCGAAACTAAAGTGATTTGAAAAGAAAGCAAAGTAAATTTAGAAAGTAATCTGAAGCAAAAGTAAATGGATATATATTAATCAGTTCGAAACGGATTAATTTTATGGCTGAAAATAACACAATTAGTGACCATTCTAATTATTACGATTAGTTGACTCAAATCAAATTGACCGAAAATTTTTAGAACTTTTTCAGGAAACTATGAAAAGGTTAAATTATGAAGTTAAATTTGTGATATGGTTTTAAAGCAATAAATAACAAACCAAAAGAAAAATTTAGAAAATTATTTGAGACGAAAATGAAGTGAAAAATTTTGTTGTAGTCATGAAATACTAAATTTTTAGTTCCGGTCATGGATGAGTTTACAGAATTACATTTAAATAAATCGTTCGCTTCAAGAAAAAAGTACATGAAGAACTTTCATTGGCAACTGTTATAATTTTGCACATGGATAACTGGCTTCAATGTACATATTACATATTCGTATAATATTTGATTAGCAACCAGAAAAGACCAATCGAGCGCCCCAAATTAATCAGCTTTGACTTTATCTCGAGTCCATTTGATAAGGTTTTCAGGTGATCGAAACAGAAAGATCAATCTGCCATATAAATCCTTAAAAATACCACAGAGAATAACTGCAATATAGGATTTTATAACAGTTCGAAATTTGTTAATTTAAGTAATAACACCCATAAGTAAAATAAACAGTACCTGTTCCAAGACAAAATCCTTAGCTTCGCGAACCAAATATATATCAAGACATATTTTAAGTAAATGATCCGGATTGGGGATTTCAGAAATCATAACTCCCAAACCAGCATTCATCACAAGACCCCGTATCATACGTCCCACTAACATGACTACAGCTAGGTACATTGCGATAATACTGAAAAAGGAGTAAATTTAAGAGGTTTCAGCGGTATATTAGCTGAGAATAAAAATGCTTAAATGCGCGGAAAAATAGAAAATGTTAATCACTTGGTGGAACGCAACTTCAGTAGGAACAAAACAAGCCAATTATGCATTGCTATCTTAAAAGATAAAATTCAAACTGCGTACCCTCCTTGGACATATTTGCTAACAAATGATGGAAAAACACGGTCTACGAATATAACCATTTGTAGATACTTTTTCGGGCTAATTTCATATTTGATATGTTCGAGTGGTAGCGTAAGCGCAGCAGTATCATTGTCTTGAATCAATGCTGCGCTCCATATCTTATTTTCCTAAAACAAACACATGATCTTTAACATTCTCCAAACTCTCGTGCTCTCTTTAATCTGACGTTATTCGATTACATTCAAGATTTTTAAAACATCAACGAATGATTTTGATGAATGAAGCACTAACCGTAGTGTGAGCAGATTTTAGTTTCATGGATATGTTGGAAAATGCTTTCCAAAACATAAGATTTGACCCACTAATCACATGAAGCAAAGAAGAAGCCGGCTTCACATTTCCTTCATTGGGCATAATTACATATGGTGGCCATGCATTTGCCAATAACATCTATAAATTTGCATAAAAACATAATTATGAAATTCTAAAAATATGAAAGGGAGAAATTAAGTGTAAAGCAATGTACGCTTTCGTTTATGAGTTCCATAAAAGAGTTGTTAAAACTTACACTACCATTGTATTGACCATCTATAATTTCGGCCAATTCAGTTCGTACAGTAGAATTTACTGTTAGTGGAATGGTTAATGTATAGAGATGTTGTGTGGGATAATCAGCATGTTTACTGTTAGGGCGTTCACACGTAATCCTTGAAAAAACATTACTTTTGTAATAGACTATAAATATACATGGCTAATTTCTTCCGAAAGTATTCGTATTATGTAAAAATCAATGCAAATACTTCGCAGAAAAATATGTTTCGAATTCAAATCTCTAAAGCGGATCCAGAAAAAATCCAGATTGCAAAAAGAAAAGTTAACAAATTAATCTGAAAAACTTGCCATTTAGTTTCCCATTTCTTAATGCATAGAAAATTTCGAATTATTCCCTCACTAATTATTGAATTTATTGAGATGGATCCGGCAAATTAATTAAATACAACTCAAGATTACAGAATTCCCAGAACAAGACAAAGTTCACAAGAGATTACTTGATGACAGCATTTAGTCTTTTTGTTCCTTCTTTGAGTTCATATTTCATAGCAACCAATGCATCGCTTGAAATGAGCCATGGTACGTGTGATTCAGGGCGGAAACGCACTTTCTAAAAGCATATTGCTTGATGAGAAATTCCCAAGATTAAAAAGTCACGAAAAATATGATACTTCTGGTTATTTTCAAGTTAAGCATAATGAAACTTAAAAAATGCAGTTTTATACAAAAGTCACCTAAGACACTGAAAGTATTTCTTGTCTGCACATCACACAGATAATTCCGTCGGGAGAGGACGAATCTTATTTTTTTTTCTAGTATTTATTGCTCAGCAGATTTTTTCAAACTCAGGCTGCATAACAATCAGTTTCAATAAAAGTTTACTAAGGCAAATAAAAAATCACTAACAGAATGTATTTTAATGATGAAATTACGCTGCTTTGTGTATATCTTGGAAACATTCATATGCAACCTTGAATATAGTTATTTGCCTTACTGTTTATAACATATTCTTATGCAGATCAGCTACAACATTCACCACGGTAAAGAACGTATTCAGGGAGATGTAATTCTGAAGCTGAGAATGAGCTGGAAACACATCCTTTCTCTGTATTTTCAGAGCAACGAAATTTCAATTCTGTCGTATTCTGGTACTGTAACAAGTAAAAAAAAAGAAAACTAGTCGAACAAGTCAACAGTCGAAATTTTACGAAATTTTTCTAATGGACTTGGCAGGAGGGAGACTAAAAGTTTCATAAAATTCTGGTAAAAAAAGTTGCAAAAAATTTCCAATGTCATGGATACAATGCCTATAAAATACAACATTCTTACAAACTGTTTACGTGACAAATGTATATTATAGAACAAGATGGTTGTACAATGCTGATCATCTTTTCTAGTAATGATAAATACCACTTGTAAGACCACTAATATTTCAACTAAACTGCTATATGGTACGCAATAATGGCATAGCACAATGCAACATATTTATGCTGAGGCAGCACAAATTCATCATTTTTTCTTTTTTTTTTTTATTTTTGAGTCTTACCATCAAGAAGTCAGCAAATTTCTTGATAATCGTTAAAGGAATGAAAAAAAAAGAAAAGGAAAAAAACAGGAAAAGTGGGAAAAGTTATAGGAAAAAATTATACCAGTGCATTACATTAATCCTTTCTGTGTAGATTTTCTCAAAGATATCGCAACTAAAAGTTTTTAAGGGTTATGTGAGGTTCTAAAGAACTATCATTAAAAGAACAAATACTTGCTCAAAAGTCTTAGTAAAAGTTGGACAAAGATATCTGCTGAGTTACTGTATGATGAATACCTTCACTCGTTTTCAGCAAGAAATATAAGCAAGGAAATGAGATGTTCTCTCTAAGAGGTGCTGAAAAGTACAACCAATGCATCAGCATTCTAAACTTCTTTGTATACGTCCTGAAATTCAACAAAACATAGAAGATGGGAACACTACCCTGACGAAAAACTCATTCTTGCATCATGATAACATAGTCACTTATATCACTTGCTGGAAATACATACCACTTTTAAATGGACCACTTTTTTTTGATTTCATAATATTGCGTGTTACAGTGATAAAAAGTTTTTTCCTTGATGCCTTATTTCATAAACACTCATGTGGACCATTTCTAGTCTAATAAAGGTTATTTTCGATCAAAACTAGCATTATAAGGTGTATATACTTTAAGGCCCTGGAGCTAGGATAAGTTTTTTTTTTCTGCGGTCTCCCTTACTGGTCATAAGCGATCACGAAAGCAAAGCATCTGTTTTAGAAGATTGCAAAAGTGAGACTAGAATACTGTAAATGCCTACACATGCTGTATGTTGTGGAACTGGTGCAACTGAGGTGATATATTATTAATGATTTCTTCTTGTTTTCCTGCGAACGTTTTTATGGATTTATGAAACAAATGCATTCTTTATAATGCTATCAATATGTAAAAAGCACTGAATAAACATCTCGTTACATGTGACCGTATTTACGAAATACAGCAGCATCGTTAAAGAAACTTCAGTTTCAAGAAAGCATCATACGCAGAAGAAGCAAACTGAATCCAAATTAAATACAGCTTACCATAATGCTCTCCCGATTATATTCCCTGACAAATGCAACAGCATGACGAGCCCTTAGTATCGACTCTGTATCCGAGGAAGTAAAGTGTTCAGAGAAGGCATTTTCTAGTTTGAGATATTCAGCATCAGTCAGGAATTCCAATTCCATACCCTGAGATTCGATGGCAAACATGGGCTAAAATTAAAAGTTTTTTAGCGTTATACGAATCAAATAACTCCTCCTAAGCTAATGCTCAATCTTAATTCACAGTTCACCATGTGTTAAACTATTCAAATCCCTTAACAGTGGAGGTAATAATTCGTAGAGATTGTTTATCACTCTTAATTCTTTCTTAAAAAACATATTCTTGAATTAAATTCCCGTATTCCTCTATAATAGTTACAATAAAGTCTTACGGGATAGCCTTCAAGCCCAATGGTCAATATAACATTATTTGGTGGCAACACAATACCAATCCTATTCAGCAGCGAAAATGAAAGTAATGGCAGCCAAATAAAAAGAATAAGACCCAATATTACTGGTACGCCCATTAAGTATTTGATTACAACACCTTTGGCCACACCTCTTGGAGTCGGAAATTTCTGGAAATTTGAAATTTCTGAATATTTGGCAAACTAAATAAACGAAGGAATGACATAAAAAGTGCTATTAAGAAAAAAATAAAATGTTAAATTACGTAAAAGAGAAAATAATATAAGACCCAATATGCGGATATTATATAATGTTAATAACTTGCCTTCTCATAAGTTCTAGCACATTTCAGATTGTAAATAACTGCATAAAAGTTTTCCATGTTAAAAAAGTCAAAGAGCGGCATAGAAGTGTCAACCCAAGTCCAATCAGTGACCGTCCGTAATTCGAACAAGAATGGAATGGCCATAAACCTGGAAACGATATTTTATAGCGACCACAAGAAAATTTCCTAAGGCCTCGCCTACATATGATTCCTACATTTTACCACTGTAGAAAACAGTAACCTTTGAGTAATGTAGAAGGATGATATGACTTATTCCCGGAAGTTTTGGGCAAGCCAAACTGACAGACGTTTGATCATTTGACACTAAAAGATTCAAATCACCCAGTAACCCAACAAGTGGTTGAATTCAAAAAAGCTAGCAGTGACAGTTTCTGTCTTACCACTGAATATAGTCACAAAACCACAGATAAATGGGCTATTTGAATGGTTTCTCATCAGCTTGATTGCAAAAATAACTTACAATTTGAAGAATATCATATTCGCGATGCCGTAGGCGTGTGTTATAAGATTGCCCGCACACAAAGTTGGATATCCATTACGGATTTGCCAGGCGGAAATTAGAAGATATATGCATTTAATGAAATACAGAAATTGTGCAGTTTTGTTCAGCCAAGAAGGCCTGGAAATTTTTAATTGGAATCTACACATTAATATTTCAATAAGGATTACGAAATCTGAGGTGAATCATACAGTTAATGTGACATCAGCTAATAAAATTGGAAGCTACCAAACTGGCAATGTTTAATCAACTGACTTGTAAGTTAACTGCGGTAGAATGAAGAAAATCCAAACATGGAGGAAAATAACAATGATTAATTGATAAAGAAATTTGCATTTTACGGCTTTTTGAAGATAGAAGGCCCGGTCAATGATAATCATCAGTGATATTACAATAAGCATTATTACAAACGTTATTGGGACGCGATTCGACTGAAAGGTATGTTTAAATCAAATAAATAACAGTTCAATTGTAAATCTACCAAAATTCCGCATGTACCGAAAAAATCGAAAATCCAAAAGTTTTCGAAAATATTACACTGATATCTCGTACAACGCTTCCAGTACCACCGTAGTCAAATGATGAAAAGCCAAAAGATACTACGAAGAAACACAATACATCCATCAAGAACATGAACGGATACAAATCTTTTATGTATCGAACTGGTGGATCGAAAAGCATATTGAAAAAATGCTTGATGCGTTTAACGTATATTGGAGCTGTAACTTTCAAATTGAGGTAAGAGTAAATGAATATTTTTGGAAATTGAAATTCATCCACTTCTTCAATTCAGAGAAAAAGAAAATAATGGGACTTACTTTTTTTGTCATTGATCCAGTGTTCAAATTAGCCTAAAATTAGTTTAAAATGTTGATAAGAATATGATGAGAAACTGTTTTGTGTTTGATATTTATGTTTTTATTTTTCTCACAGAAACAACAAAACTAAATCCCACGTTCCATAAAGGAAAAACATACATCGGTTTGAGATGTACCCGACAAATTCGTATTGGTAGTATTGCTTATTTGTACCGGCGGAATAGATGCTGTAAACATAACATCCGTCCCTTTCCATAAACCCAACCTTCGAAGCATATATCGATGGAAAAAGAGAGCTGAAAATAGTAAAATTTTAATCGAAATGTTCTGTTGATTTAAAAAAAAAATCTCTGGATTTAAAGTGTACCAACGAGTAAGGCGATATCCCAAAAAGCATAATAATCCGTCTTCCGAATGCCCAAAATTCCAGGTAGGTAATCAACAGAATTAGCAGCTCTGATAATATTCGCTGTGCTGTTAAATGAAAAGAAGCCAAACTGCGCGATAAATTTAATTATTACTATCAATTCTGTATAAGTTATCATTACAATCTGAAAATTACAATTAAAAGCCTATTTTGTTGAATTTTCAGTTTTTATTGAATTAAGTATCAACATGGGCAGGCGGTCATAGATGTGAAGAAATCGGATGTACCTGGAAAAACAAAATCAAGAAAAAACTACCCAAAATATTTTTGTCGGACGAGGATTTGCTAAGGAACCCCAGAAGAAAATGAGAAGAGGTAGTGGTAATGAAATGATCCCAGCACATCGAGCATGGTTGATTATAGCCAGAAGGTAACAAATGACATCGGTATGAGCAGCAATGCAATATCCAATTGCACTTAGGAAGCGCAAAAACACATTGCACTGTTGCCAGTGATTCTCGACTTCATCTTCCAATCTTGAAATAAAAGTACTTTCACGATGTGAAGCAGTTGAAAGCTTAAGTGTAATGCGTACCTGCTGACAGTCTACCCTCTCAGTATAAAAAAAACTTTACTACGTACCGCAATATGTACCAGGGCGCAACGGAATGAAAGTCAAGGCTGAACATCTCAAATCATATCATGCTATGCCAAATCACAGCGTACAACAACTGAAGGTGTAGTCGTATACAACAAAAGCAAATCAAGTAACTTGCATGTTACTCTAGCAGTACTTATCGCTTGAACTGTACTAGCTAAAAACCGACTAAAATTACTGTTTTTAAAATTTTTTGTCTGACTGATTTAAATGAAGGGAGTTAAAAAAAAGGCTGGATTTAAAGTCGTATACAATATCATCGGTTAAGCAATCCTCGGAATAACTTCGTAAATGGAAAAATTTCAACCAAAAATCAAAATGACCGTTCAATGTCTCTTTCGCTCGTAACACAACGTAAATTTTGTTGATTAAACTCTTGTCGAACGTCAAGTACTGATCTGGAAGCATCCACCAATGGCTGAAATGAACTCATGAAATTCACGATAAAAACCGGAACTTCTGCAAAAACCAATCAAAAATAATAGAAGCTGGTGAAAATTTCCACCAAGCAATTCATGCAGCCCAGTGAAATCTTTGCTTTTTCCCCATTAGTGAACCCCTGATAATGATATATACTTATGATGAAAAACCGAAGTTTGGAAACCTCAGCTGTTCAAGCCAAAATCTCTTGA
>NW_018108228.1:6447-25873 GCF_000183805.2 Loa loa | reverse complement strand
AAAGCATGTTTAATAGGAGTAATAATGATTACAATAACGATAGCGATAATATATGAAGGATAGACGGGTGAATTGTGGTGATAAGTAATACGCATTTAATAATTCATTGTTATAATGATTTCGATGAAGTCATTATTTAATTATTCGCACACTTGAATAGATTCGTTATTTGTCATTGCAAACTTCATTTGTTGAATCAATTCGCAAAATGAATTTAGATTCACACCTTAACTTTTGATTAACTCAGACTAACAACAGTAATATTTGGTATCTGGATGTTCCAAAGCCAAGGCTTTAAAAGCTCACCTCCTCGCGTTCTTTTATAAACCACTGAGTTGTGAAGTATCACTACAACTACTATTTCTAACAAGTTACAGTTGTGTTATGACATAACAACAAGCAGTAGCATGTTCATGCCATAGAAGTACTAATTTTGATATAAAAGCGGTCAATTCTTCCGGAATGACTCCCGTAATCTTTAAGACAATGCCTTCAACATCTAACCTTCAACCTTCAACCTTCAACACACAACAGGAACCAGTTCTTACTTTTCTTAAAACAAGAATTTAAAAGATATTTCAAGCAAATAATCCAAATTAGAAATAATTTATGAATTACTTTTTTCAAGTCAAGCTTATTGAAAATGAATGCAATCAATACTAATACTAATAGTTCCTCCAAAAATCAACCGACCCTTATCTGACTGAAAAGTTTTTCGAAAATTCCTGCATGCGATAAATTAAAGAGAAAAATCAAAAATTTGGGAAGGACGCCCAAAAAGTCTGATATGAGGGGGCTGTTTTTCAAAAATTATAACAAAATGGGTACCTGTTTCAGCCTTTCTTTTAGTTTCACTTTTTCCTTTCCAAGGACATAAGCAACATATCGATGTTCACGAGATCTACGGTTCAAAAAAGCCGCAAGCCAACCAAGGGCAGAAGTAAAGATTTTTTGCAGAAAACGTAAGCTTGCTATAAACTGCCCTTCTGAAAACCCCCAGATTAGAATTTCAATAAGCATCCAATATAAAACATTCAAAATATGAAATTTCCAAAATCAAATTTACAACTATTAAAAACAGAGTGAGACAGTGAAAAGTTGTACTAAACAGTTAAGATGAGACTGTAAAGTTTATTTGTTGGTTATTATAGTTGATCCTGGTTTTTCGGTTGATTCAATATCAGGCATGTATTTCGTCGCTGAGTTAATTTCCAGAGTTATTGGTCATCAGTGATATTAAAGTTATGAGTATGGAGAGAATAGTAAGCCATGTCATGTTTTGATTCTTTTATAAAGCCCTTGAATGATTTAAATGATGGTGATTTTCGTTATTTGACGTTGATAACCATTGTGTTTTACCATTTGGTACTAATATTGGCATTTGTTGTAATTCTTGTGATATGATTCATTCTTTTTCAATCCCGCAGTATTTTATTAAGATTTTACTATGTCACAGTAAAACTGCGCAACGGAAAAAGATTACAGAGCTGAACTCCAGGAGACATTAAAAATGCTGATTGTTAGAGACCGATTTATCCAACCAGCAGATTAGAAATTAACGGAGGAGCATACCAGACTTTGGTTCTTCACCGATTGATAATTCCATTACTGTTTTCTCTTGTTGGGGTAATTTCATCTCGTCCGAAACAGCTTTGATCATACGCCTTTCTTCATCAGTTTCAATTCGCTCAGCCGAATTGACAGCATCCAAAGTTTGAGCCAAATTAAGATCACGCTGCATAGCGGTATGCACCAGCTAAAATTACAATATCAGTATGGGTACATGTAAGGGACGCAATATGAATGAAAATGTATGCTTGCTCAGAACTTACAAAACTGATGCTAATATACCTCGCCAATTTCTAAAAAGATAAATTCCAGCGCATAATAAACTAACCTGAGCAGGATCCAATTTGTTAAAATCACCAGCTCCTGGTGTTACTTCTGGAACAAATGTTTCCAGTTGTTCATCCAGTACATCCTCTGATGGATCATATTGGAACATATAATAATCACCGGCTCTTTTGGCTGAAAATACGAAGTTAAGAAGTTTGGTTGTATTGACAGCTTCTGTGTAAAGCACCTAAGTTGGCTCTTCGTAAGATGTTTGTTGATTCTGAGATGGATACTTTCATCTCGCCTTTACTTCAAAAAATTTAAATAAAACTGAATATTACCAGAATGTTTAACAGCAAGAATGCATAACATTGACAACACTATAAATAAAAAGAGAAGGACCTAGCAATCGTTCCGAGAATAATGTTTAACAGATGTGTTTGGTTCAAAAAACTGGAGTGAAATTGAACTGGTTAATAAGTTAGCATGTATGTTAGATAAAAAAGATATGCTGTTAGAAGCATGATTATGTAAACAAAACGCCAAGCAACGTTTGCAGAGGGATTTCTTCAAAACAAACCAAACACTCGGTAATCAAAACGTTCACGCGCATCGCTCAGCCTATACCAAGGATTAGAATTCTTCGGATAATACGCCTCAGTTCCTGGACACACCAAACACAATGACAGTGGATTTGTAAAGAACGAACACTAGCAGAAAAACACAAAAATGAAATAGGTCGAATATTAAGTTTCATACCCTAACAAAAAGTACTCATATGACGCAACTTGCAAAGCTAACAACACCGTTGAGTTTAAAACAGATAAAAAGAGCAGCAGCAAATA
Source organism: Loa loa (assembly GCF_000183805.2). Taxonomy (NCBI): domain Eukaryota; kingdom Metazoa; phylum Nematoda; class Chromadorea; order Rhabditida; family Onchocercidae; genus Loa; species Loa loa. The sequence goes on along the minus strand of NW_018108228.1, from coordinate 23,192 downwards.
GAGAGGAGTGCAGAAACTCCAAAATTACTGGATGAAGTTTTCCCAAGTTTCTATGTTACCACAAAACTTTTACTGAATGAAACACAAAGTTTCACTCAACTTGAAAAATTATGATGCTGATGAACAAATATACAATGCTGGAAATTTGACATCTGAATTCCAGAAACAAGAAAAAATCAACGAGACAAAAAAATAGCGATATCGCCATCCAAATATGAGAATAAAAAGGACAGAAGACTGAAACTTATAAACTGGAAACTTCGCAAAAATGTTAAATAAAAACGGCGCTTAAAAATTCAATTATAAAATCGGCAATTATTGAAATTCGAAGCTGGTCCTAGAAAAACAATTCGAGTCCTCGAGAACAGAAAAAAAAAACTTTAGTAAAAGAAGACAGGAATTCTATCATCCATCGCTAATCTGAAGTCGTTCATTCCAAAATCCAAAAATTTCGGGAATCTTTTAAGTCAAGAAATTACTACTTGATAAAAATATATACTGGAACAAACCCAGCATTCGAAAACATGATTTCTCCAAAGCTGAATCTGCCCCATTACAATGATGTTACATTTCGAAATCTCTAATCTTACTGATAATTACCGGCAGATTTGAAGACAAAAAAGCTAATAGAGATTTTCCATATTCAATCCAGAAAATTCAAGTAGAAACTGAAGAAAAACTCCAGGAAGATGGCATACCTTGGCCATATGTTTGTGGCACAAAAGTGCCAACTTTGCTGAGACGTTTTTCGTAGTCCTTACGAATTTGATCCGTGCGCACTTTGATATTTCTGAATTTCTGCTCTTGTTGTTTCTTCTGTTCTATCATTTCTCTCTCAATAAGCTGGTCTTGAAGAACTGCGCCACTGAAAAGAAAATTCAACTGGTTCAAGAAAGGTCTAATTTAAATTACAATTTGGATCATTAATTAAGGAGAAAAAATCATTTGATTTACTTATTACGAAATATTCTAGTGAATATTCCCAAATGTACTAGCATATTCGAGAATCATACAATACCGATTCATTAGTACGGCTACAGATCGGTACTCAACCACACAATGTTGGAAATACCATGAGTTAAAGACCCGAAGTTGTAACACTAATAAGCCAAACGCAAATGTGTCAAAGCCTATTTGAGTTTCCGATTTTTGCACCGCACATTCTTTGTCGAATTCTTGTTCTGAAAGAAAACCATATACTTTAGCAAAAATCAATTTGAAAACTTCGAACTCACAAATATGAACTTAATAACATACGTTCACTGGGTAAGTAATAGTTGCTTGTTCTTCCAGGAATTGTGCTTACACAAACAATGCTTAACAGCTGACGAATGCAACAAAGATTTGTTTCTATCAGTACGTGGACAAAAGCACATGCGAAAATCTGAAATCCAGAAAATTTAGCTTTAAAAAATCTACAGAAAAATAAAAATGTATTAACTACTTTAGAGTTCCTAATAAAGCAACAAAATTTCCAAATCTGTTTCAAATCAGAAATGTATAATAAAAAACCGATCTCAATAGATGACAACAGAACGAATGTAGCTGCGAACTTCGACGAAGCTGTGTTTCATCAAGTAAGCAATAAGAGAGCTACAACGTTAGCATATGCATAAAGTCCTTTATCATGCAAAGTACCTCACCACAAGGTATGAACACCGGAAATCGGGGATATTTCCAGATAGCAAGCAGCATTCAGTTATTAGCTGCAACGTTTAAACAAAAACGTTTCTAGATTCTATGCGTTTCTTAGATCGGGCAGCATGCTGATATATAGCGGTTACAGTCAAATCAAACATTTATTACGGGAATAATCCAACGTTTCTACATGCGTCTATAAACTATGAGAGGGATATTGCAGTGAGATAAGATCACCAGTCAGCTTCTTGTTGGGACAACTATGAGGGCATCATCCATATTAACAACAGTAAAAAATCGTCACGTCAGAGTCATAGATCTTAAGGTGGCTGAATGGGCTTGATCGATCCTTAACAGCTAAAAGCTTCATAAATTATTTGTAAGTTGCATCGTAATCCTATGTTTTGAGTTTTAGAACGAAGAAAAGGAGATAATACACATCTGATAATCTTAACAAATCTTATCCCTATACCTGAAGCTAGAAGGTAAGAAAGTAGGAGGTGGAAAAAAGTGAAAGCAGATAATGAAACAAAGAATTCTAAATATCTCTTCGTAACAATAAAAAGAAGCGAATTCTAAACCTACTCATCACAGTATCGAATATGATTGGAATCATAAATAAAAGTAAGATTTTTTGGACAGTAAGGGCAGTAAGACAGTAAGAAACTAAGATTTGTTGGGCAGTAAGATTTTGTAAAAGTAAGATTTTATTTCAAGATCCTTACCTCGCTAGCTAGAGCATTCCTGAGTGGTATCAGAAAGGAAGTGAATATATAAGGTAATAATGAGTGAGACCAGAATGGTGAGTAGAAAATGGAGGTAGCAGCTTATAATGGATAAACATGGCTCTTCTTGACGTGTTGTCAAATCTCAATAACATCAAGATCATGTCAGCCAAATCCTAAGTTATCCTGGTAAATCCAGAAATATGCCATCAAGTGTAGAAATAATCACCTGTAAGGCAAGTTTACAAAACATGACAAATACTGTGTAGTACAGAAGTAAGTTCCACCGTTTGAGGGTCTTGCGATAATCTTGCATAATATACAAATCTGCTCCTTGCCAAAGTATCCAAAACGCCAAAGTGATATAACCAAGGGCGAATAAAGATACTCCACCCAGACTGGCCACTAACACCGTTATAATAGTTATCCAGTGCCCGTACATAAAGATAATTATTTTCAAGAAATCGACAGAACTCCTGGAAAAAATTTTAAATCATGCTTCGAAGGTCAAACTGTTCAATGAATATATCGAAATCCAAGAAATTCAATAAAAAAAAGTTTTTGGAACAGAATACTGACTGCTGTTGAGCAATGAAATCATATGTTGGGTTGCTCCGTTTCAGATCAAAGCATTCGCTGTTAGCATAAATGGAGACATTGTCACCTGCTGGTGAACTGCTTTCATTTCGAAAAGCGTATTCCTGAAATGGATTAAATAGAGAAAAATTAAATACAGAATTTTTGAAAATTCAGAAATCTATACGAATAATATTTACCTGACAGGCAACCATTAAAAGGAGGAGGAAGTCGGCCACTGACTTCCTTGCATTTAACTCAAAGCGATAACTAGCCAAATCCAACCAAAATATCAAATTATCATTTTGTAGTGGATTGGATAACCACCGGCTCCATGGATAATCTGCAAAATCGTTGATTAAGAAGCAAAAAATGCATTCACTATTGGTATATTTTCAGAATTTCAAACAAATTTCGAGAATGAGAATGATGAGGTTGAAAAAAGCAACAAAAGAAAGAAATGAATATCATGAAACCGAAAAAAAAGACAAATCCACAACCAGTTAATGAAATTTAAATCAGAATTGAAAGAAAATCAGAATACATTACTGAAAAACTAAACTTCTTTTCCAGTATAAAATAAAGTAACGGAAACACATACCGAAACAGAGGGATGGTGGCAAGCCAACATAGAAGGCATACTGCATGGGAAATAGGACGGCTAAATAAAAAAGGAACACTGGCCATAAGCAACGGCAGGTTACACGAGAGCTTAATACGAAAACCATTAACCAAATAAGTAGAAGCGTAGCCAGTAAATCCATTCGCATCCATGCCACCACGACCATCATCGTCATTGACAACTTCAGTTTTTTAAACCTTACTAAATTTTGTATGAAAAAAAGAAAAGAACTTTCAAGACAAATCATCTCGCTGCTACTTAAACCCTCCCTGAAAGCAATACTACAGTTAAAAAAGGATAACCTACTGAGACAAGAAGTTGCAAACTTTTTCATATCATAGCCACAGAATTAGAAGGGAAATCTTTTGACTTTAGATTCTCAACAGTCATTTTTTTGAAATTATCGCTTTGAGAATAGAAACATCGGCTGCAAATTCCTAACGTCACGATTTCATTTCTTTTTTTTTAAGTTAGTGTAATGTCTCCCATAACTAATTACAGAAAGACAAGTTCACTGTTCTAAGAGCCCAGGGTAACCTATTTCGAAAAGAATATTTATACGTAAAAACCTATATGTGTATCCGCGTATATATAGGATAAAAATTTACATGTTGGTATTGCAGTTAAGATTTGTCAAAATAAAACAAGTACCTCTAAACCGAATTTATAGAATCCATAATTGAACAAAAACTTTATCATATCAACCAGATTATTATCCCAGTTGTTGGGATCTGCTTCCGGAAACACCAGTCCACGAGGTGGAACACTTGTCCCGGATATCAAACGTTTATGTTGCTGGTGATAGATAACAATCGCTTGTAATGTTATTGCTAATAAAGCAACGATTAAACCCTGCAAAAGAAATGATGAAAACGATTTAAAAACTGAAGTTAGTGACAAGAATTAGTTTGGATATACTGTACAAACTTTTGGAACTTAAATTATAATTCATAGTTATATGAAACTAAAAAAAATACTCATATAATCCAAAATTATATGAAACTAAAAAGAAAATCTCTTATAATCCATAATTATATGAAACTAAAAAAAATCTCCACTTACACCAATGTAATTTCCAAGAACGGGTGCTTTGCGAAAACCAAGCCAGTATGCCGTTGCACTTAAAGTATACTCGGATGAATTGCATATCAACTCTTTCGAATATACTGGTAGTGGTTTTTCCACTACAAAATGCATCTGTAAGTTTAGCAAATCTAATATTTCTTCAAGCGAAATATACATTTTACATAAACATGTCAATGTATTCTGTAAATCCGAAGAATATTCCAGCAAAGCAAGAAATTAACCTGATAAATCATTCTAATCGTGACAAATGCTGATATGAATATACATAACAACCGAAACAGAGTCGATGAGATTGCCGGAACACAAACAGCAATACTAGTAAAAATGATTAATGTTAAATTGAGGGCGCATATCTGCAAATATGTAAACTTTTAGTGGAAGGAAGAAATTCGAATTAAAAAATATTTTTCTATTTGAGCATCAAAAATCCAAACGGTGTGGTAAGAAAAGCATTTTCTATCTCCTAATTTCATCAACAAACCAAAAATCTTAGTAACAAGGACAAAGAAACCAAAAACTCGTCCCATATTCGTGAGTTACTCTTATTTGTAACTTTTCGGTAATAAAGCCGATAGGTTCCAGATAAACAATGAATTTACATCGTTGACAGCAACAATAACTAAGATGAACATGACAAGCTTGGCCACATGAGCTTCTGCAATGCTCCATAACACTTCCACCATACAGCTAGCGATATGCTTCACTTTGGCATAAAAATCCTTTTGTTCTGTAATAAGTAATCTACACACATGTATTTAAACTTTGGAATACTTACTGAAGTTCCTGAAAAACTTCATGGTTTATTATAATCCTTAGGAACAATGCTTTCTTTTGAGAGAGAGACTGAACCAAATTATTATCATATGACATCCCAACAACCCATTTAATGACTGCATATGTCAACAATGCTTAGATGAATACTACAAAACTGAAATGGACCCAGAATATTACCAAAGCAAAACGTGCCACAATTTGTCAACGAAATTATATTAGCATAAAATTAACGAAAATTGCTGCAAAACTTGAAGCAGAACAATGGAGAATTACAAGGAACTGTTCGAAACAATAAGTTAAAAATGTAATTTCAGCCCCATTTCCATGAATTTAAAATAAAAACACCGGTATTCCAAGAAACTAACAATTAACACCCACTACTCATTGCATGGAACCAATTCTGAGACGAATTACCTTTAACTAATTCATTAATTGTGAAATGTATTCAAGGGTGGAAAACAAACCTATCTTCACTTGCACGTGCTTTTATCATCTATTTCAAAATTGAGATCAAAATTAAGAAAACATTTTAATAAAGTACAAAAGCAAATAATCTTCCGAATTTGTATTTTTAAAATCAAGTCTACTAACATTTAAACTTTCAATTATTGGGATAAAACTATTTCGAAAAATGCAAGACAGTATAGAACATTCAATACAAAAATAAATTTTTTCCATCACTTAGGTAGAGAGATAGCGGCAAAGCTGATGAGGTAGAAAAACAGTATTGCAAGAGCTTTGCACATGTTTTCCTGTATGGCTTTTCTCACAAATATTGCAAATGTCTTTCTGATTGAGGATAATCGGCCCATAAACTCGATAACATATAGGGGAAAGCTTGGATAATTTGACTGACAGCAAAATTATAATCAAATTTAAGTCTCGTTGACTAAAAACAAGGAAACATGGAAAATTTGAACTATGAAAAACAGAGAATTAGTTTTTGGAAGATGAGCAACAAAATCCTGAGAAGTGCGGATGGATCAAAAAAGGAAGACTGCAACTGCATAGCTTAAATTGTAAGAAATGACCAGAAATATAATTCAAAAACGGAAGTGAGAAATTTTAATAAAACTGTTGGATTTAAATTCTAGAAGCTTGCCGAAATGATCATACATCGTTTTCTTTGGTTTGGAGTGACAGAGCTGATAACGCTATCAACATTCGAAGAAAAACAGAAATGCGCTGCTAGGATGTTGAATTGGATTAAACTGAACAAAGATCAGGGAATCCAAGAAACAAATTTCGTTTCTGTGGATCATGTTCAACAGCCGATGTCAAAAACATTCATAACGGTTTAACGAAATTTGAATAGCTTCATTGTAATTTCCTCAAATTTCGAGTAAGACCAGTAAAGATGTAAGCACGGACAATTAAACTTGGATCAGTTAGCAGCACGACATTGGGCTTATTATAGAGTTGGAAGAGTTTCGGAGAAGTTTCTAACAAAAAAGGAAAAAAAACTTAGAAGCTTAGAATTTCTGCATCCACTTGATTTGTTTTAGGAAAATACTTAAAACAACAATGCAATGCGGAGAAATATATGTAAAACATATTAAAGAAACTGTATTCAAAAAAACTTACCATCAGAAGTTGCTGCAGTTATACCGCTACCAGTTGCGTTCGGAATAGGCGCAACGAAAGGACACCATAGATCATAAAAGAATTTCAAATGCAACATGACCACTATGAAAAGTAAAATTGGTCCAATCAAATGAACTAACAAGGATCTGAAAATGAATATCTGAATACCATTGTATAAAGATGCTAGCAAAAGCATGAAATAACGACTGAATGATTCAAGACTAATAAAATTAAACGTACAACAGAATTATTTACTTGACTCTAAAACTAGAGTCAGATGCCAAGACAATCCTCACCCTCTATCTCCTTCTTGTCTGTAATTGATTAAGCCTATATCGTGATTCCAATCATCACTAAGTCCAGTTGCTTTCTGCCAGATCGACGGTATTGCAGGGAACTGATAACAATATAGAACTATTACCACAGCTAATGAGTATATCGTCAGGAATGTAAAGTAACTATACAAGAGACGTCGTAGACAGTCAAAGGAAAACTGAAAATGAGAAATCACGGCATTTCATGTCAAAATACATTTAGTTGACTGGTTTCTGAAAATTTAAATTAGAAACAGGATAACATAAGCTCCCTTAAGCGTTGTTTCCATAAAAAAAGAAAATAAATTGAACTAACTGGACCACGAATCATTAGATTTCATTTTCCACCTGCATAATTAATAAAGGATATTTCAGAAGTGATTATTAAGTACCGAGTATTAAAAAAGATTAAAAATCGACATTATTACTCAGCACTAAACTAACATGTCAAACATGGCACTATTTTTATACTTCCATCTATGCATATCGATTACTCCATGTGCAAAAAAAAACACATGACTATGAAATTTAATGTATGTAAATGATCGCCCTGCTTGCAAATCTTATTTTAAAAAACCTTATTTGAAAATCTTATCCGTTTAGAATACTAGACACCAAGTTTCAAATTTTTACTCCCAAAAAAGTAAGTGCTCAATTTGCATTGCAGCAATTTTTATGTCGACGAAAAAAAATGCATTGAAAATACGGATATACTGTGTTCAACCTTCTAACCAAACATTCAGTCATCTAACAGTATTTAAATGAATATATCCCTTTTGATTCTTCAGCTGCAAAGAAATTTCTTTTTAAGCAAGATTAATCAAAAGTGAATGGCAACATTTACTTTTTGAATTGAGAAAACTGGAATTACCTCTAAACGGAATGAAACTGAATTAATGATGTTAAAACTCAAACTGTTAAAAAAAAGAGAAACATACCAGTAGCAGGACAATTAGCACACTGAATGATATGAAAAAAGCGACAGTATACAGAACTGGTGGTGAATGGATTGAAATAACGAGCAGAACAAAACTGACAACAAAAATCCAGTATTTCGCTACAACTCTAACACCCACTGATGTACTCTGCAACAAGTAAACAAACAATCAAACCATTATCTTTCGCAAATAAAAAAATAAAATTTTCAGGTTTAATAAGCAACTTTTATTTCTAGATCCGTAAACCAGGCCTGAAAATTGCAAAACTGCTTCTATAGAAGAAAATCGAAATCCTAATAGAAGCCTATTTTAAAATCAGGTGATAAGGGATAGAAGCATTAAATGCAAAAAATCAAAGCATAAAAAATGCAGAGTGCCAAAAACCAGTAACAGTGTAGTAAGACACCCCATAGTGGAGGGTAAACGATGTAAGTCAGGAAAAGACAATCTGGAAACGTTAAAACTATTTGTCTCATATTTATCATCAAAATCTGTCGAATACATGCCTATATTATGCAAAAGAAGCTTCGAATTATGTAAGAATATGTGGTCCGGAATAAAAGTTAGGATATAACAAGTCAACCACCAAACTTACTCGAGATGATGTTGCCTCATTACCAGATATGCCGATGGGAACAGCTATTGAATAAATACCATACATTCGCTCTTGTTCATCAGCTCTAGCTGGACGGCCGTATTTTTCACGAAAATATACCCAAAGCAGCGCAAACAGCGGTAAGCTCAATAAACCCTAGAAGTAGATAAATTGCCTTAAGAAATCAAGAATGGTGAAATATAACGGGAAAAATATACATCTGAAGAAAAACCAACGAGAAAGGATACAACTTCTGACATGATGAGTTTTAATTTCGAAATCCATTATTTAAAAGTGTTAAAATCTCACCGATATGATGCAATAAAACCTTATTTAAATGGGTTCTGATTTTTTAATGATGGATCCTCCGCCAGATACTTCACTCATTATCATGATAAACTAGTGCTCACAAAGTCTAAATCATAACGTACTGCAGTACATTCAATTGCTGTGGGTCTCAAGCATTATTTATCAAACGATAATAAACATCGGTAGTCAAGCTGAACGTAAAAGCGGCTGCAGAAGTTAAAAATTATATAAATAACTAAATTTAAAAGTCCTCCGAAGAAAAATTTAAAATAAAACAACCTGAAATATCCATCAAATCTATAACGTATTAATCAGTGTCTGATTATAAAATGACCGCTAGCAGTAGACTTTACCTGCCCTTCTCACAAGTAAAAAAATTTTTTTTTTTCGCTTCTCTCCCCAACTTTATCTCGTCCCCTCTAAACAATCTGAAAGAAAAAACAAAAAATCCACCTCAGCTTCTACACTTAAAGCTAATTTATGCATAGATAAAACAGCAGCAAATTAAAAAGCAATCGGATCATGCATAAACAGTCTTTCCGCCGTTGTTTACTGCTACTGCTCTTTTGCTCCCTTTTTCACGTCCTTCTATGGAACTTCTGTTTTGCCGTCTGTCGTTTCTTCCCACACTGATTTTTGTATTTCTGTACAGGAACGCGTGCAGTGAATTTCTTCCATTCGTTAAATGACTCAACACTGCTTCACCCTTTCATTCCTCTCCAGGTATAACATTCACAGACAGTTGTTAGTAACTTATTTTATCACTTTTGACAAATTATCGACGTCCTTTAAATAGGATTCAAAGAAAATACATCAAATTTTTTTTCAAAAGTAAATGAAGTTCTACAAGCTGAAGAATATACAAAACACTCGACCGATCAAACAAAGAGCAAACCTTCGTCAAAAGAGTAATGAACGCTGCAGTTCGACTGGGTGCGAAAATGAAACCAGCAAGTTCTAAATAGCTTGACTGCGGTACTTCATTTTTGACATCCATGCTGCATACATACTGCACAACAAGTAGGAACTAAAATCGAAACTTAAATATCTGCAATGTTTAAATCATCATATTAAACTTGTTCTCTTAGAAATTTATTCACTGATAAAGTTATAATGAAGTGTTTAAGATGACGTCCTTAAAATATATTCAATTCTCAGGCATTCAAAACAAACATTAATGTGATATCAGCGGTAACAAAAATTACTTAAACCACAAAAAGAATAAAATACACTTCAACATATGCCGTGAGTGGTGGTGATGCTCGAAGTGCCATAGCGCGTGTGTTCTTGAAAACCAAAACGGTACAAACTTCTACTAAAAGTACGAGACCAAATACTGAGTGGTACAAAAGTGCCCACAACTGGAAAAATGATTTAAATAGTGATATTATGAAATGTGTATTCTGAATGATAACTGGATATTCCAGACTTGGGTATATGCACAAGGCAGTTCCTCATAAGCTTTCAATCAGAGATTGCATTATAAAGCTTTTGACTGGTTTCTCGATTATATCTGTTGAACAAGTTTCCAGTTGATTAAACTGCATGCTCAAATTATAATCGGATTGACATTAAAACGAGTTATATTGGGTCACACTTGAAGATATATCTAATAATACCTCCCAATAAAAAATGAATGAAATTCACTAAAAAATCAATATATCTAAGGAAGGTAATCACTCATGACTTCTTGTTATGGGAAAAACAAGAGCTGAATTCATGTATTACCGTCATAGTCGTTAGTGAAAAAATATGGAGGTGATGGGAAATGAAAGTTAGTGCAGCACTGAATCCTTGAGATATTGTTTCATATCCTCTCAGTTCTGGAAAATTTGACTTAAATTTAAATCGGGAGTTCAAATCCAATATTAATTATGGAGTTTTTAGATTAAGAAAATTCATATTTTTTACGTGAGGTGTCATTTGGATAAAACTGAGATGAAGCAAATATGAAAACAAAATATGTAGTAAATTACCAACAAAAACAGTGGGCATATCCTGATGATCAGCATGACAAAGGTTAGCTTGATGTAGATTTCCGACATAGTGAGGATTGGCGTCATCTGCAAGGAGCTGCAAAAGAAAAACTGTTTGGCGTAATACAAACGGGAACTTGGATTTGAAATACATGATTTGACAGAATGGAAGCAAACAAATACGATTCAATCCAGATAGAAATGTTGAAGGGTGCGATTGCAAATGATCAGCAGTAAATGCTTTCGATGAAACAGGAAGAAGTCAAATCCAACAAGCAATACGCATATTAAAAAAGAAGTAAAAATATGTAAATCAAAGACAGACTGGGAGATGCTCAAGCAAACAAAAGCACATATTAAATGGGAATTAAATTTTGAATTTTGAACTGAAACAATTAGTTACATATTATGGGTTGCTAAATCATCACAGCACTTTCCCCACGCAACATTCCTCTTTTCCTGAAGCTGCATTTTCGTCTTTTCATTATCCACATCAGCATCTACTCCTTGAAATGATCTGTACCTTGGCATGACTACATTCTACAAAGCGATTCAAAAATATTGAGATATATCCGGAAGTAAGCAAAAAAAATATCATAAACTCTGAAATTCAGACTCTCTTCTGTTGCCTACTAACATTTAACACTAATTTTCAAATAGGAACAAAGAGAATAAGTAGCACCGGAAAGGAGAGAAAAATGAAAACAAACCTACTTTACAATTAAACCAGTGATACTCAGTAATGGAAAAACCAATAAAAAAATCAGTAAAGAAAACTGAAGAAATCGACGGAAAATTCAAAAAATCGAGAAATAAATAAAAGTGTATGCATAGTTGAACATCATCGAGAAAACTCTGGATACAACAGTTAGAACCAACCCTTACTTCTCTGTGCATAATGCTTCCAGTGCCTTCACAAGCCCTATATTCACGATGAATTCCACATTTTGTTAAACCATACTGCATAATCAAAAGGTGATATAAAACTAGTACAGCTATTATATTGGTAAATGATGTCCAATAATCAAGTGAAATGATACTCAGCGACCACCAAGCATTGCAATCCGTATATAAAACTGGAACAAAACCAAACAAACTGCAATAAATAGCAGTTAAAAATGTTTAAATCTGAAAATATATTCGAGAGTACTCAAAAAACTTTGAAGTGAACTGAACAAACTTTGCTGTAAATAATACGGTTTAAGGCATTAATCTCAGTCTTTATATCTCAGTCTGTGGTTTGCATCCCAGTGTGTTGAAACTTTTTTCTAATAAAGACGAATGGGTAAAGTAATCAGAAGATGACTGCCACCGTGTAGAAATGAAATTTATACAGTCGAACAAACAAACTCGGTTTTGATAAGAAACATATAAAAATCATACCGAGCAAAAAATGACTGTCCAGGTAAGATGATTTGAAAGAATGGTATTTGATACATATAAAGCAGCAGGAAGTGTAGTGCGCAATAGCAGATGACTAGACGTTTAAGCCTATTGAAAATATATCGGTGAAGAGGTTTGTGCAATGCCCACCACGTTGCGACAAACAGAAATGTAATGAAATAAACGGAGCTGAGAATACATGGCTAAAAATAATTAATAAAAATGAATAAGCCCTTCTGGGAAGAAACCCCTGGTTTAAACTTTATTAAATTTGAATCTGGCTAAGATTCAGAATTAAAACTAAATTACCAAAACTAAATCACAAAACATTTCAATTACCTGAAAAATGCCGACTAAACCGACAGCCAAGATTACTAAAACATCTGAGAGCTTTTTGAGAAACAAAACCATTGCTTTAGTGATGCTTGTTTTCTCGGACTCAATAATGCTGAAATGAAGAAAAAATTAAACGTTTACTATGACTCTACCAATATGCGATAGATCAAAACACCTAAACCTCAAAATACATCGAAAAAATGTAACGGAGCAGAGCAGAAGTATTACCTTGAACTTTCCCGTACTGCTTGCACGTTAGTGATACGAGTGCTACTTCTGGAATCATTACTCCGATGAATAAGGAGGCAACAAACAGTAGTTGCTAGAGAAGCTGAAAATGCCAGGAACTCAGGAAGAACTACACGTATTGTGTCGAAGCCAGAATAACGTTTGATTCTGAAAAGTAATGTTTCCTTGCCATTTTAACAAGCATTTTTGGTCCCACAGTGCACCATTCCATAAAGAAGATACTCATCCAGCAGTTAAAACCACTAATGGAATTCTCTTAAATCATACAGTTAATACAAAAAATACTGTATAAACATAATAAATGCGATTCTGGCTGGTCGGCAAAAATTATATGCTTACTTAAGGAACAAGATCTCTTATCCAGAACATTTTTCATTGCATCAAATTGCTAAGATACCTAATGAACTTATTACGATCCATAGGAATCGAACATTTTGATATGGCTCTTTTTCAGAACTACCACCCAGTGTCACTGTGAATACAGAATAGTGATGGACCATGCAAATACTTATTTTCGCTTTAAAACATAAATCAGTGGGGTAATGGAATATCAAATGAGGTTTAACCCCCAACAGAATCCTCTAGGAATAAACGCCAACATCACTGATGTGTAATGTGTGGCTAGCAAATAAGATATTTTCTTTGCGCATTAACAATGCACTATTAATCAATTAATCAATATACCTAATTAATCCAATTTGTCGTAACCAAAAGTTCCAAACTGATATATTGCATGTTTTCGAATACTCGTCAATATTTGGTTGGAAAAACGATTCATAAATCTGATAGCTCAAGTGAACAACGGAAGCAAGGGATGCTGTTACCAAGATGGAAATAAAATAAACACGATGCGCTCGTTGAACTGGTGCCGATGACAACAATGGTCCCAGATGCGGACCAATTAAGGCGAAAATAACGTACGCGATAGAGATAAAGCTTGGTCGAATTAATGCGCCTGGAAATAATACAAAAAGACTACCTAATAAGCAGTAATTCATATCATATGTAATAATTATACAATTATTAGAAAATATGCAAAACAAGGGAACGATTCAATTATTCAACTTCCTGCTTCAAAATCAAATTATAATGAAGTTCTCATATAATCTTAAAACAAACCAGTAAGTAATGCTATCGGAAGAACAAATCGATATAAGGACGTTTCTAGCAAAATATAAGCCATATTTAACTCTGACAGTCAGTTAAGGTTATCTTTGCATTGCACTCTCTTCTTATCGTGTTCACCTGAAATATTTCTTTTTCAGGAAAAAAAAAGAGAACGTACCAACTGGAAATACAGTGCAAGTAGCAATGTATTAAAATATGGGATATGAGGAAAAAATAATCAAAAGCGCCTTGAAAAGAATCGAACAAAGTAAAGCATGTGACGGAAAAATTTAATGACTAATTCAGTAAGTGAAATGATTCAGCTAAGAAGGACTACGGAACAGACGGATTCATCCAACAAACCTATATTCGCGTCCAATTTTCGGTAAAATACTTCGAAATAGTTAAGACGTGAGAACACCTAAAACTGAAATTCTCAAGACTCAAATATAAGTATCCCACGAAAATTCAATGAAATAAATAAAAATTGGGAGTTGAAGATCTTTTCGTAAAGCTAATTATAAAAGAAAGAATTTAGTTACGAAATGCAACCACGAAACAACAATCAACGATTAAATTAATCTACCCTACAAGAACAGGACGAGAGAACTACAGAATAATGGGAAACGTCAAGGAAAAAAAAGTGGATATCGAAAGTGAAGACACCAACTTTGTTGACGTGCGACCATGCTTTTTTGGATGCGAAGACTTCCTACAACTAATTTGTAGAAAGGTGATTATCTCTAGACGACCGATTATTCAGATTAAACAAAGGACTGCAAGGAACACACACTAACGGGAGGGACTGAATACACACAATGCAATGAATGCACCATTATACACCAAATAAATGACTACTCGAAGAAGCTGATGATCAATAAAGCGCCGCTAGCGAGCAACTATTGTTTGCATAGGTCTCCACAACTCCTGCAGCAGTGAGTCTTCAAACTTTTGGGCACGTGTACCGACATGGAAGACCAGATGGGAGGTTGCAGAAGCTGATAGCAGTGAAAAAAGTTTCAAAGGCATAAACTCCCGGAAACAAGTGGATTATTTTGTTCCTCGTGTATCCACATGTGCGGCAAATTTCTCTAAACCTTTTATTTAAGCAAAATGGCGGGCTTTAAGCTTCATAGAAATGCAATTATGTGCCATGATACCAGTAGAAATGACAAGCTTTGTAACCATTGTGACTAAAGATTGGGAAGTAATTGCGATACTCGTATTTACTTACTGAAAACGGTTCAAAAACCAGCACGTAGCCAAAATTATGAAATTTGAGGTGACTTTGACTGGAAGAAAACATAACGTTGATCGGGAAGCGAATTGAACCGTACTTCGTATCGTTTATGGGCTTTCGTCGATATGCCCCATTCAGTTCTTAATCCGCCTTCCTGTTAGAATTATCTGTATACGATTAGAGTCCCAACTTCTATGGTCAAGATTCAGACTTTCTACTTGAATAGGGTTTGTCTCAAGCAAAATGTAGAACTTTCTCAAAGATGGCAGAAGAGTGCTGAACGACATTTGCAAACAGTTCACTTCCATTTGCTTAATTCCCTGCTCGAAGGGGAAACACTCTAAGTGGCTTAATGAGTGAAAGCATGGACTAAATGAAAGATGACAAAACACAAATACTCCCTGATATTTGAATTTAAAAAAAACAATTGATGAATGTTATGTTTAGTACAGGACGGCAGAAGCATACAAAGTATAGCCTCGGAATGAAATTGAAGCAAAATATACGTGACTGCTGCGCTAAATATTAACGAAACATGATATAAAATGAACTTTAAGCAACACATGATAACTTCGTATGGAAAATTTGTAATGCACATGTGGAGAACTGGGTTGTATTGCGGTTATCAGTAGTTTGAAATATGCTGGTCACAATTATTAACTGTACAATGTAAAGTCAATGAAAAACAAAAAAAAAACTTCACGCAAAGACTTTACTAAATACACTATATACAAAACAGCCAATAAAATATCCCAAGGTGGTCGTAATAAGTTTCTCTTGTCACATGCCAATTCCAGACAAATCGGTGCATGTTCTGTCGTAGTGTGATGGACATCAGTGAAAAAAAAATGCGCAACTACTACAAATAAGCTCGTTACCACGAAACGACGACTGCTTTATATCAACAATAATAAATACTCATATAAATACAAAAGAAAAATCGAAAAACTCCCGATCAAAAAACTTTGGGTAAACAAAAACATCAGTAAATAAATCCTAAATTTCTTCGTTTTCTCGTAGTAACATTTTCGATCAAACAGTACACATCTCAATTATACCATACAGTCCGAACTTTCAATGAGAATGACAATCAAGAATGATCGAAAACGCCAGAGTTCCTCAGTATAACAAGTATGGTAGCAGCGGCAACAACCATTAAACAAACAACAATGATAATAGTCCATTTTGCATTCTTCACACAAATTCGACGCTGAACGCGTCGTGCTGTCCATTGGAAGGTTTGAGACTTCAAAAAAGAAATTTTACAAACCAGATAATTTAATTGGTTTTAAA
>NW_018108228.1:2977-6427 GCF_000183805.2 Loa loa | reverse complement strand
TCAACAATAATAAATACTCATATAAATACAAAAGAAAAATCGAAAAACTCCCGATCAAAAAACTTTGGGTAAACAAAAACATCAGTAAATAAATCCTAAATTTCTTCGTTTTCTCGTAGTAACATTTTCGATCAAACAGTACACATCTCAATTATACCATACAGTCCGAACTTTCAATGAGAATGACAATCAAGAATGATCGAAAACGCCAGAGTTCCTCAGTATAACAAGTATGGTAGCAGCGGCAACAACCATTAAACAAACAACAATGATAATAGTCCATTTTGCATTCTTCACACAAATTCGACGCTGAACGCGTCGTGCTGTCCATTGGAAGGTTTGAGACTTCAAAAAAGAAAATTTTCAAACCAGATAATTTAATTGGTTTTAAAGGTCACTTTATACCACATAGGACTTCCATTTCTGTATCAGCGAAACTTAAAAGTGCTCTCGACCACTTAGAAAATTTCCACATATTCCTGAAATTCTTCTGAATCCCTATGAATCTTTTTTCAAACTATTTGAATAGTAGCTTTTCTATATTAATTCCTCATCTTTCTCACAGTCATCCAACTTGGAAAGACTGTTCCTAACTAGATCTACTTTTCATACAAATTTTACAGTTCTAAAAAGACTTACCGACTGGGTGAGCGCTTCCGTCCTACCCTCAATATTCTCCAGTTGTTCACCTCTTTCCAGTACCCTTTGCATATTACTGCTCATCACCTGAAATGATAAACCCTAGGAAAGCAAGCAATCATCACTGCAAATTGATAAAGACGTTCTGGACAATTGAATAACTGGTAAAGCTGTAGAGCCTGTAACTCCTCCCATACGCTCCACAACAAAATTCACAACGAATCACTCTGCATACAATGAAGCTTAAATGAATTTAAAAAAAGAGAATAAGCTAACCTCCCTTATGCTTTCAACTTGTTGTCTAATCGCCGCAAATCTGTCTGTTTCCAGTTCTTCATTCCAATGATCCATCTGAAATCATAAAACTAAAATAAATAACTTTCAGACTTCCACTACCTCCTCATCCATGCAGAAATTGCGCCAGTATTAAGATAATCCGAAAATGAAAAACTATGAATTATGTATGTTATTGCCTCCATCCAAGCAAATCAAGATATTCAAGATCTGGCACTGAACATCATCACCAAGACACAAAGTAAATATTTATTGCACCGGTTGCTGAACTATACAAGAACAACTCAGAATGCATAATTCGAAGAGGAAAATAAAGGCAGTGCTTATAAAACAAAGTTCATTCATGCAAGTTCATCACAACATTTACCAACGGATAACTCTTGTTGTAATCCAGATCTGCGCTTTCCACATTTCTATGAACTCATTTCTCATCCCACATCATGGATTATATCCACTTTTATTTTGAACTGATAAATGACAACATAACCTCTCAGCTTATTAAAATTCAAAGAATTTCTTTGTGAAACTTTCAGCAATAATGAAAACGACAACCACTAGACGCCACATCCTAAAGATATTACTATACATATGGACTTCCCAATCTCCATACCATCTGACACCATACCAACCTAGCCTTAAAATGTTGCGGGACAACCGCTACATGTCACATAAAAGAGAAGCTCACAAAGCATATGAACAAAGTGACAAAAACAAAAACATCAATACAACTGGGAACATTGATACCTAAGTAATGCGAACATTCACCATTGTGTCTGTGTGTATGCTTTTGTCTATGCAATTGTACGTACTCCTGTCGTGAATACCGCAAATTTAAAGTCAATATAGTTTTCTTCATAGGTTTATAATCTTCTCAGCACACTAAGAGATATTCATACAATGCAAATCGCAGGATGCTAATTAAAATATCGAACGATGTGCAGTTCTGCATATCAACAATGAAGCATTGTTATGGTTATGAAATTTAAGAAATTTAAAGCTGAGAGAGCAGGTGTAGTACGAATAATCGTAGATGCCTAATATGTTGAATATGGATAAAAAAAAACCACAGAAGGGAGCAGACGAAAAGGAAAAACGCTAGAGCGGCAGGTAGGTTCTGCACCAATGATGTTTGCTTTCTTTCACCTTCTTTTTCTGTTATTGTCAATAATTCTGAATTGTGTGGTTTAAAGAAACGATTCATAGTAATCCAGGTCAACCGTACATGAAATGCAACTTTTTTCAGTCTATGTACGTGTTAAATGGCTTCCAAGAATAAATTAATAATTCCCAGAAATTTATTTGTAACAGCATTTGTCTGGTTCACAGAGGCCTCATCTGCAATTTACCCATCGGCCGACACGTTCAACATTCAGGTCAGACCATCCTATTTGTGCGTGCAGCAACATTCTGATAATCAACTGGGTATTACATTGGTCCCGTTGAATATGAAATTCATTAAATTATATCAAAAATTACTAGTGCAACTTTTGGATCGTTCTTCACAGCGTTAAGCATGTGTGCTACCTGCCACTTTTTGGGTAATATACATCAGCAACACCATTAAAGTTTTAACATTTCAATAGGGAAGAGCAATTAGAAAAGTGATTAGTAGTTGTCTTCAAGTCATTCTATTGTATTTAGAGTAAATTATACCAAACAGTATCAGACGTAGCGAGTTTTCCACTTTTCGTGGTTCAGTGGAAATTTAAACAAATAGTTCTACTTGGTCCAAGTGCAACACTCAGATGCCTTAAATCTTTGATAACACACTTTGAGGAAAAAGCAGTAACCGCCTTGAACTGACCTATATAAGCGGATGACTTAACGTTGAGTCATTAAAGACATATCATTCCTTCAGAAAAAGGTAGGGCAGAATCGGCGATTTTCGAGCTGTATTCACGAGAAGGAAGATGGTTCAGGAAATAAAAATCAGAAGAATTGGAGAAGACAAAGGCTTTCATCGCTTTTTCGTATTGCTATCATGCTACGGGGTACCAAACATTTGCTATCGCCACCAATCGATTCCCAATATTCATAGCCGGCAGCAAAAAAAAGGAAAAGGGGTATATAAGAATTAGGCAAAACTTGATTCCTTTTTAAGATATTTGCTTTCTGGAAACAGCTGCTTCCTCTGTCGACGATTTTCTTCAACCGTGACAAAGACAGAGTTCTTTCTGCATCTTTTTGATAGTACCTCAAACTTAGGTCATGAAACCTTTACTACGATAAATTTGTTAATACAACAACAAACTCAGCAATTACGACTTCGATATGACAAATTAATGACGATAAGAATATGAAAGGGGAACCCAATGACGCTTGATATCATCTATCCAATCTCGCTGAAACATATCTTGAGAAAATGCTCCTGGTGTTCATGACCTCCTGGTGCAATTCTGAGATCACAAGAATCGGTACCTTTGTTAGCCCACATTGACACAATGGGAGCACAATTTTAATTTACATTGCACGGCATTACATACATACACCATATTATGCCCAGCGGTATCAATTCAA
>NW_018108228.1:0-2886 GCF_000183805.2 Loa loa | reverse complement strand
AGAATATGAAAGGGAACCCGAACTAGACGCTTGATATCATCTATCCAATCTCGCTGAAACAATATCTTGAGAAAATAGCTCCTGGTGTTCATGACCTCCTGGTGCAATTCTGAGATCACAAGAATCGGTACCTTTGTTAGCCCACATTGACACAATGGGAGCACAATTTTAATTTACATTGCACGGCATTACATACATACACCATATTATGCCCAGCGGTATCAATTCAACAAGGAATTATTAATTCACTGCGGTCTCCTCGCGATTTCAGCGACATTCTCGAAGTAATTACGAAGGACAAAGTGAGATGCAGCATTTCAAAGAGATAGCACTCGCATACAACTATGACCGTTAAAGCGAAACTTAATTCGCTGAACAGAAAAACAGTGTTTCATAACAAGAAGCAATTTTTAAAAGATCATTGTTGCGAAACCATTAAGAGATCGCGGATAGCGACATATGTGCCGGATAAAGTCAACAAAAATGAGTAAGACATTATTCGAATAATTTGATTTGGCTCAGTAGTAGTACTATACCAGCACTTTGGAAGACCCCAGGATCAGTGTTCATTATTGTTCCCTTTCGTTTTTCTTTTTCCATTGCTTTTTATTTCCATGTAAAAAACCATGCGTGTTGGAAATTATGGATATACTGCGAAAGACAAGGCCAACGATGGGAACTGTCCAACAAAGTTTCCAGCTTCTAAACGTTCTCGTGGATAACTATGATCCCCCAGTTAACGAAATCCATCGTGAAGGATTAGATATAATTTTGGTTGAAGGAATGCAATTCAAGGTGTTATTTTATCTTTCTTCATAAAAAAAGGATCTTCTTTTACAAGGAATGGAGGAGTGAAGAAGTTAGATTCACTTTTAATAATCCTTCATTTGCAGGAGTTCTTTGTTGAGCATTTTGCTGCACCTTCATTTGGATTATATTCGGTAGTTTATTTTGTAGAATGTTTTCATCCAGTATTACGCGACACATGCTCTGTCGGTACTTGCAAGATACATGACAGAAGAACAATTGAAAAATCTGATACCGCGGGGATTAAAAAAGGGAATCACAGCTGTACTGGAACGCGATGTTTTTTTGATCATCCAAGAGGTATAACGTTTTACATTTGCTATTCTGTAAGTCTTTTCAAGAAATTCATCCAGGTGTAACACTTGAATCAACGCTAAACCACTATTGTTCCAGAAAAATGTTGAACGAACGAATTTTATTCTCATGATTTTGCATAATGAGTTTCTGGTCTATAATTTAAAGTTGAACGTTGTATTGAAAATGTTTAGGGCATTGAAGCGTGTTCACATATAGCCGTCAAGAGTTCTTCTCTGCGCGATAATATTGCTAGTTGGGCTTCTTTGCGTGTAACAGAATTGCTAGCTGCGCACCACCGTGGAATATCGCTTGAATTTACACGCTCAGTTGCGTCACTTCTACAAGACTTGTGTTATCATAAACCCATTCCGGAATTTGTCCTAAAATGTGTTGCAGGCAGTGTTCGTTTTCTTTTGCAACATGAGGTTTTGTTTTTGCTTATTTTCAAATTACGATTAACGAAACAGCTATGAAGGTTTCTGCGTTGACATGACTCATTGTTTTAGACTCATTTGTTTTATTGTAGACTTCTATAACTGTATGACTGTTATGAAGATAGAATCTCGATAGGTTTAAATCCTCTGGTGTCATACAGAGGCCGAGATTTATAGTGGTAATATTTGACATTCGTTCGTATGGTGTTAAATAAGTCATCAATATCCAGGAGCAGGAAATCCGGGCAACTGTTTTGAACGTTATGTTTCAAGTTGCTAGTAACGAAGATTTCATTATCACATTTGAAAAAAGCTACATGAGGAGTATTCTTCAATTTTTCGACAGTACAATTGAAGATGAAGCTAGAATGGCATTTTTTATCATTGGATACTTTGTAAAACAACATAGCAACAACACCATTGTAATTTTTTGCCGATTTTGAAAAGAAGAAAACGAAAGTCTTTTTCACAAGTTTCTATTTTCTACTCTAATTTTGCTCTTATAAGGTACTGTTATCTATAGATTTCTTCACTGTTGTTATTGAGCTCATTCAATTGCAAGCTGTATGAAACGTAATAATCATTATGTCGGTTAACATAAATAGGGAAGTAATTACTTTTTTTAAAATGAGTTGTGGAAATTGCTCTCTTTTTACTGTAGAAGCAAAGAGAAAGGGCGAGGAAGTTTTTATATGTTACTTTACCTTTGAGTTCATTTAGAAACACTCAGTTTTAGACACTTCTTCATCTGGGACTAATTAAGAAGATCATGCCTTTTCTCGCTCGTCATTCCGTTCCACAGATCGGTTTCGAAACCTGTTTAATCCTTCAGAATCTTCTATCTAAAAGAAAATATATCAAATATGTGGGATCCATAGTGGACTCTGGAATTGTGCTGTTGCTTCTTAAACTTTTGGATGACGTGAGTTATGCTGCATTCAAATGTTCTGGAAAAAATGGAAATGGATGACGTGGAAGTGAAGGATAAGCGTTTCACTGGTAGGAACAACCATAGCGGGCACTACGTACTTAGTAGCAACACTTTGTTAAATTAAGTTTGTAGTGGAGGGTAATAGCTGATGACTTCCAACTCTTCTTAGGGTTATTGTTGATAAATACTGATTTTATCCACTGACACATTGTGTGCTGAAATTATATTCTTCTTTATAAACTTTCAGATTAGAAACACGAATTTAAAAACAATTCACATCCCAAGGAATGAATATTATTGCTCTTCAGTTAATGTTGTTTTTTATAACAATCGTAACGATCTCGATGCTAAATTTTGTATTAGATTGACTACTCTAATCTACGTTTCAGAACACTGGAAATACTGTACTGGGAAATT
>NW_018108227.1:323351-340903 GCF_000183805.2 Loa loa | reverse complement strand
TTTTTTTTTTTTTTTTGTCAACAAATGTCTTGTTTTATAAATTATCTTCATGACCTGTAAAATGTCGATGTTATTTCGAAACGGACGAAAAAGAAGTTAAATCAATGAATAAGTTGTGACAGATGCAAAAAATATAAAAGCAAAAGTTATTTGTAATTAACAAAGTATAGCAGACAGCTCATCAATGATGTGTACATGTGATGCACTCATGAAGGGGGATAGATATGTCTTTGGATTCTCAAGAAAAGTGGAAAATTCGTTACAAGTGTACACATCTTCTAATGATGAATTTTTTTTATTATAGCAAGTAGTTCTGTTTGGATAACGAATTAAATCATGTGGACAAATTGCCAGGGGCTGGATTTCACATTTTCCTGCATTCATTTGTCTTTGAGTGTTATTTATTAATTTAATTTCTTCTTTCTCCATTCACAAATTCATCTCTGACGTGATATTTTTTGTCATACGTATAAATTAAAAAAAGGAGATATTTGGTATAAAGCAAGAACGTTGCATTTAAATGATCATTGGTCACAATTTAACCTAAGACTGGTCATCTGGTCATCTAGTACATGAAGGCAAGTTTTATTTCTTTTATTTGCTAATTTTGTACAGAGCAGTTTTTATTAAAGTCTATCAATGGAAATTTTTTCTTTAACTTGAAACTAATAGCTTAGTATGAATTTCATTCTCTGGAAATGATTTCCATAGCACTTTCTATAGAGCTGGAAGTATTCAAGTGGAATATAGTTTTTTTGACCGCAATTGTACGTCAAAAGTTCTATTCTTGATGCTCTTTATGTGGTCGAAATTTAGTAGACGAAAAAGAATCTTCAGCTGCTCATAAATCATTTCAATGACAAAATTTTTAAGCATGTTATGTCAATAATGATGGCTAATTTTGAGAAATTTGATGTTGTAATGTTGTAGGAATTTACAAATGATTAGTCACCTTCAAGTCAACAAACAGTGTTTTTCAAAAGCTTTTTTTTAAGAAAATTGCTTAGGCTTAAAAGTTTGGCGGAATTGCTTCCGGTCTATGGAGTGAATTTTTTTGCGGTTTGCAAATTGGAAAATAAATTCCTCCAATTTATATAACTCGCAGTTAAGAATTGCCTTTTTTTCATATGCCTCTTAGGATAGAAGTGCTTGTTTGTAATGCATTTTATCGTCCATCCCCTCTGCAATGAATTATTGTTTGTTAGAACTCATTTCTTCGAACTTTTTATTACAATCTATCTTGTCATGCTACTGTTATCGCAACTTTGTTTTAATCTTCAGATACGAACATCAGAATCAGGCCATCCTTGGGAGGTCGAATCTTACCTCTCTTACCTTATTGCTTTTCATTTCATTCCCATTGATATGATCTCAACTCTCAGCCAAATCTCAGTCAGTCGGCAATCTACAATCGCTAAGATGGTCATTATATCGTCGGATTTGGAATTCGATTATTTGATTTTCATCAAGAAAAAAATCGAGTAACAGTGTAACTGATAACTTTTTCTTTTCATAATAGGAAAATCCTGGGGAGCGAACAATTCCTGCAAGTCTGAATAACAGTTGGATCATAGACAGCACTGAGAAAACTATTGAAAGCAAAGAAGAAAGTACCACTGTCCCAATACTTTTAGTTTTCAAATTTCTGGTGAGAGAAAAATTCCCATCCAATATTCAGGTTATAAATAAAAAACTGAAAAAGTTGTCGAAAACGAGCCTAAAATTTTTGTCATTGAGAGAAGTTTGACAGGTTATCCGTAGTTTTTTCATTATACCTGCTGGAATTTGTTTGTTTGTTTTATACCTATGAAAGGAAGAAAAAATCTTAGGGTCAAGAGTTCATAAATCTAGAAGTTATTTGCTCCTCTAATCGGGATCGTGTTTATCATTTCATGGAAGTCAATATAAATACATTTAATGGCATACGGTCAAACGCCAAGCACATCTATAACAACATTTTCCTGATCCCACTAAAAATTTTGGTTATGACTTGTATCAATTCGTAATTTGGTGCAAATGTTAATTTCAATGAAAGAATGCATGCTAAATTTAGGATTTCCTTTTACTAAATTTAATTTTGCTAATTAAACACTGGATTAAACTTTTTTACGTATATTGCTGTCTTTATCTATCATCAAAATATCATTTGAATCTAAATTGGGTTTTTCAAGCTTCAATTGAAAATTTTAGAGTGAAAGAAGTATCATTATTTCAGCATTTTTTTGAACTTACATTCAACGAAGTTCAACAAATCTTGTTCATATTACAATGAAAAGGTCAGGTTACTCTCATGGATGAAAATAATAGAGCAAATTACTCACTGTGCCTATCCAAACAATAAATTTGAGAGCTAAAACAAAAATCAAGTACTATCCTCTAGTTAAGACCAACGAAAGCAGAATATTGTCGCAAAAGATTTGAATTCCGAATGTAACAGTGGTGACATCAACACCTCATTACTTCGTCATCCTAAGCTGCGACATAAAATAAAAATGGCTCGATAAAATTGGTAAGATCTATAATGTTTATAAATATATTTTTCTTTTTGACTTTTTTGCTGATAACGTATAGCAGTAAGACGAAGAAAATCACTGAACTACGACCAATGTTGCGAAATTTTGAAAAATTTAAATTTGCTGGAAGCTGATCCTTTTTTGATTTTATTAGTTTTGAAGAAGTCAAATATTAATTCATTTTTGTGGAAGATAACAATTCACACATAAATTTGAAATATTCTTGTGTATAATGCTTAGGGAATAGAAGCACCATAAAAAGTTGATAGAAAGTGGTAATTAATGAATGTAAAAGTCAGATTTATTTCCAGCCTTCTTGTTTTTGCATAATTTGAAATTTCCCCATTATGGATTTAAGTAAATCGAATTAATTAGTTATTTTACTGCTTATTTTCGAACTGCCATTAAATATGCTTTGATTCAAACTTGAAGATGAACATTTTTCTAACGAATGAAATCTTTACTCGAAAGTTTTTACTCAAAATTTTCATTTAAATATTTTCTGTCCAATATTTTCTGTGCCTTAGAAAAAGTGCTTTACTCCACTGTCTAACAGTTTACTTATAGTTGTTTTTGTGCTTAACATTCTAATAGCTTCAGTTCCAGACATTGAGAAAAGTTCGTATACCATTCGCTTTTTTCACAATCTGAAAAGCTGTTTAATCCAAACTTTGAATAACGATATTTGGTGACATTTTCTGAGAGGACATTAGAAATCAGTTGATCAATTGAATTCTCTCAAAGCAGCAATTTTTTTGCCTTCAAAATGCTGCTCTTCTATTGGTCCAGAAATGATCACGTCAAAAATGATAATGTACAAAGTTATTCATGTTCAAAAAAATAGTGTTGCTATACTAGGTTCAATGATCTTGTTTCGCTTCAAAATATACATAAACTTCAATGTCCTTGCGTTATTCATCACTTTAACAAGGTGCAAAGAACATGAAGTACCTGTCACAAACATATGAGACATGATAGATATGATCCAAGTAGGCCTTGAGCGGATTTTTAATAACAAACCATCAGATGAACCTCTTATCTTTCTATCGCAGTAGTGCCATACTCGATAAATCAATCATTCGCTAACTACTTTTTAACACATGCTGTCAGAGACCAGGAGATTACTTCCTTCCCGCAACACAATTTCATCCTGGACATAAACAGGGGAATGGTCACCACTGCCAGTTATTTGACCACTTACGTTTTTATTCTTTAGATAAACAAGCTATTGAGGATTAAAACCAATCAAATATCAACTTTTTGCATTTTTCTTGCCTTTCCTGTTGCTATGTTGGTTACACATCAATGTTATGTTTAAAAGTAGTTTCTATTGAGTTAATGAGGCATACCCATAACAACTCGCCTGATAAGCTTCCCCATAGTTGTTTTATGTTAGTTCATTCACCGTTAACATCTCCCGAAATTTATTGAAATGATTTGAAAGCCACTCGATACTGCTGTCTAGAAGAAGCAAAAGAGACATGGAATTTCTGGAAAAATATAGAAAGAGCTAAAGGTCTACAAACAGTCGAATAGTATTTCTTGTAGGCTTTAATTGTTCTTTTTTCATCTTTTGAGTTTATTGACACACTCAATAAATAACAAAGTAGGCTTGTTGCACCTTCTGCTTTTCCAGTCCCATTTCTCATTACTTCATTTTAAAATTGATTTCAAAACGAAGATTTCAAACATATGTTTCAGCATAAGCATTAATAGAAAATTTATTTATGAAGATATATTCAATTATGTCAACTTATTTTAATTCTTTTACTTTTTAGAAGCAAGTAAGGGAAGGAATAAACAGCTCATCCATTCCTGCTCGAAATTTTTTAGCTTCTTAAAATAAATAACAGAATATAGGATTTTGCGTCTTCAACTTTTAGTTCTGAGGATTGAAATAAGGAACGAAACGTTAGTAATATTCTGTCACAAAATTAGAGCAAAGGGTGGAATGCGGAAATATCCATCAGATAGAATGATAAGATTATGAGTGTCAGTTTATCGATCTTTAATTTCATCATGACATTTGCTGCTTTAAATGATGTAATTATTTGCCACAAAACAATAAAAGTCTGATTCAATTACTTAATGCGAAATTCTACTTATTTGTTGCTTGTGAAAACGAAGTCAAGATTTTTTCCAAGAATTCTTTACTACACTCACCATCCCATGATCAGCGTTTTGATTAGCTTATCATCGTGGGATGAACTTTTATCACTTTCTTTTCTAACTATAGTTAGAAGTTAACTCTTCTAGCTATATATAGTCCAACTCATAGTTGTTAAGACTTTGAGTTGTTAGTACTCCTTAATTATGCTACAGTTTTACAGAATTCTCGCCATTTCCTAATGTGACATACTGACGAAATGTTAAAGACTATCCGCTCAAAAGCATTCATGTAAAAGTTGGAAAGTACGGTAGAACTATTCCAACTCTTTCAATGAGACAAAACTGAAATGTTTTGGTGGAAAATTTTCAATGCAGTCGGTAATATTGAATTGATAAGATTTTCATTCGTTTTATTTCTTGTTTATCGACATAATATCAATGATTCAAGTACTGCAAAACTTTGAAAAATTCTAAAATTATTAGAAAAGAGAATTATATATTAATTACTAAAATGGTCATTAATCACTAAAGTATTATTGCCAAAATCAATAAAATTTGGAGGAATATGCGAGAGTAATAAGCAATAAGAGAGTAACATTTTGATCACTTTTTTTCTATCAGCTCTTTGGTTTATGCAAAAGCGCTCCGAAATGAACAACTCAAACAGAAAATAGCAAAATGAATCATTAGAAAATCTTTGCTGATGTTTAACTGACCTCAAGAATTCTTGTAGATGCTTACTGTTTGCATACTCAATGACTGTCATACTCAGTGCCAATTAGAACCACTTATTACTTGGATCATATGACAGAGAGTAAAGTTTAGTAAAGTTTCCTAAATAGCCTGAACATAGACTAATTGTTAAGTGCTTGAGAAACTTACTTTGTTTACATGAATATGGGAAAACAACTGGTAGATAGTGCACCACTTGGAACTATTTCTAAGATATTTTGTCGTTACTGAACACTTGTCCATCACATGCTTTAACCAGAAAACGTGGCTCACTTCTGAGAATGATCTTTTACAGTTATTGTAATCTTGACAAAAATGGAGCCAATGAAGTTGTTTTAAGATAGTGATAAGTTATTGCTTACCATTGACGAAGCAAAATATCTGGAAATTTCCATAGACTGACTCAAAAGGTTATCGATGTTGGTGTTATTCAAGTTTCAGGAGTACCTTGATATTCGAAGGAGATCAATGGCCAAGCTGTGTTATTCTGTATTATTCTCGATATCTGTCCTATAGTTGTTATTGTTTATTTCGTTTTTTTTTCAAGTTAAAATTTGTTAAAAATTTGGCGTAGTTCTGAAAGCTACGACACTATCTAACCTCTCCATACTCTAGCTTTTTTTTTGCTCCAGCTAGACGTAATAAGAGCAGTAATATCTTTCCTGTTTGCATAATCGAGCTAGATTTTAAGATCGAAGAAGCTCGTACCCATTTTATACAACTAAGACGCCAACAAAAAATCTTCAAAGGTACCGAGAATGACAGTCCTCTGAACGTAGGGGGTGTTCATGACAAGCCACTCGGAGGCGTCATCTTTGTACTGTGCATGATCATTATTAAGCTTTCCGAATCTAAAACCCAATTTAAGAGTAAGGAGACCTTGCACTAATATAATCAGTGCATTAAGACGGGATTATTAGGCTGCCGAATTTCGTCCTGAAAAAAGGCGCTTGCCAGTTTATCAGTAATGGAAGGAAAAGAAAAAGATTAACAACCTGAAATAATTTTTGTGTTGTTGACATCCTGTCTTGTAACGTCGTTTACTTACAATATTCCAGGCTTCCGAACTCCTGATCCAATGACTTGGTCAAAAAATAGTCAGTTCAGAAAAATGTATTTGACCATACTTTACCTCACACGTTGACAAGAAAATCCCAACAACTTTTTTTGGAAGTCATTAGTTGGAGATTCACTGTTTTTTCAACAATACTCAAAAGGACTAAGCTACATGCTAACTTAAGACCTTAAACTCACCTGAGTAATTATAATCTGATATTAAACAGATGAGTAAAAAAGACAGAGAATCCTAGAAAACCGCATGTCTCTATTATCATTATTCACCAGGATAATTCTGGATAATTCTCATCTGGCTGCAAAATTTTTGCTAGAGGTATATGCAACTACTGTATGTTTATTAGAAATGGGATACACATGTAATTGAATTGTTGGCCAAAAGAAAATTGTCCCATTTGCAAATGTCGTTGAAATTGGCCTGCCTTATCAGAAACATTAGATTTTAAATACTCAGTTTTGTGTTACACTATTTCTGCGTTATACTTTAAGATCTCACGTTGATATTCTTGATAGTAATTGATTCAATATGTCTTCATAGCCCACCACTTATCAATGAGAACCAAAAAGCTTTTCATTAGGGATTACATTCAGCCTTCTTCAAAGCAAGTATGGCTTGTGATTTCTCGTAAACAAAATAATTTTTTCAGTAATGATGAAATAAATGTAAAAGATTTGATTCAAAAGTTACCGTGGGAACGAGCATTGATTTCTGGATATCGGTAAAGTAGGAATTTGGGAGTCAGCATTCCATCCACTCAACATTTTATTGCCTTCTTTGTATTATTCAGGAAAAAAAAACAAGTTATAGATCAAATTAGTGATGAAGATAGATTCATCGTAGTGTTCAGGCTATTCCAAACTTGTCAGAATGCTTTTTTCTCCTTATTGTTGTAAACGGCACTTTGATTTCTATGACATGCTAAGCAAATTAAAGAAAGTGAGAATTTAGGCTTTGTTCTAATTCACATAAATTTTAAGAAATTGCTGTCCGCAAAACTGTCCATTTAACAACTTCCATTTTGATGCTGCGATAATTAGGATAATTTTTATCAATTATGATAGTCTTATTTACCTCAGTATCAAAATTTGTATTAATTTTTATAGCTATTGCTTACTCCTGAAATATATTTTATTCCATATTCCTCCATGTGGGCATTTTCTTATTGTTTTAGAGAAGAGGAAAGATGGAAATGGAAGAGGAGGAAATGTCCAAGGTCTTGAATATCAAAAGTGCTACTAGTTATCTTTCCTCTTCAATAACTTTCACATCTTTTATTTCATTTTTACTCTGTTAAATTTTATTAAAAAAGAAATATGTATATACACAGTGTTGTCGAAAGAGATAACAAAAGCTCGTTAGTAGTGATACTGGTATTGTGATAACAAGTAGATACACCAGACACAAATGAAGCAAAATAACGAGTTCATGGATGAACTAGGAAGTTCAAGAATCACGTATATCTGGGCTACCATTCATTGATACTTCACTTAACGAAACGCAGTTTATACCACAATGCCACAGTATCATCACTAAATCATCAACTATCTAAGCAAAGTTCACGTTTTGCATTTGTAATTTATCGTCCTATAAGGTCATGAGCACATTTGTCGACAGAACATGTTTAGTTGATGTAAGGTCAAGGGTGGGATGTATTTATAAAAAAAATTTTGAAAGTTTAACAAAACTCATCAGTTCAATCAAAAAGGAAATAAATGACTGAAGTTGCCAATGCATAAATGTGATGATGGAACACAAATGGAATACTATTATGTGCTATTGATTAAAATGTGAATAAATTCTTAAAATACTCTCTCTTTCTTAGTTTGCTTTCTCGTATTCTATGATTAATTCTTTAATATCAGTTTGATAATTTTGAGCTTATACTGTGATCATATTTCCTGTGCAGACAACCTAACCTTTATGTTGCAAAAGATGGTGAAATACAGTATGAGCAAGTCATTGATGTATCATTAAAAAATGTCATCATGTCACCGGAAGAGGAAATATGCTTGTGTAGTATAAACAGTTGAATCTTGATTGCATCGGGTTCTGATTAGGATCATAAAAACTCCAAAATATCTTATAATGTGTACATTAGCTACTGAATAGATACTTCTTGAAATAGGCTCGTAAACCGTCAAATTATCAAAGCATTACTTATTGATGGTTCGCATCAGTCATATTTAACACAGAAATTAATTCATTTAGTTTTCTCCTTCATTATAATTCGAGTTGACATAAACTATGGATAAGGAAAACTGTAGGATACAAGAATGGGAAAAACTTTCCATATCAGTTTTCCTTATTTTGCTTGTTTCTAACTCTTATATTTATATAAATAGGGAAAACAACAACTTGATTGAAATAAAATTTATATATTTTTCATGATGTCCAAAAAGCATGCCATACAAAAAGAAAAATTCTCTGATAAATTCTGTGAACATTTAAATTCAAATCTTTAAGTGGAAATTTTTGGTACTTTTGATCGGAAAATTTAAATTTTTATGAACTTTTCCTATCTTCGATTTGTTCTTTCATAGTAAAATGTCTGAACATATAAGTGCAAAAATCATCCTTACAGTTTAGTCAGAAGTACTTCATCAATTTAATTTCATACCCTAAATATCAAATCAATGTTCATTTTGATGAGGAATGTATCTGTTGATGCAATGCACGTTTTTGAAGAGAATTGATATAAGATGCTTTAAGTATGATTTCCTTCTTTAATATTTAGGTGACAACTGAGTTTTTCGCAAAATGTACAATAATAATACCTGCCTGGACATGAATGCAGAACTATGGCGGAATAGGCGCGATTGGAGCACTCAGTCATCTACCATATTCATCTTCGTTTTTTTTTATGCAGCAATTATCCTTATTGGTATCATAGGCAACCTATGCGTCATATTGGCCATATCCAGGACTAGGTATTGCTCTATTTTCTCACACCTGTTCCTTAATAATAACCTATCGATTTGAAAATTTGGATGTGGACTTCAAAAAAAACCATATGGTCTGATCAGGCGAATAGCCAGCACTATAAATGCAAAATATCCGTTCTTATCAAGAAAGTAATTACACATAATTTCAGCTACAAAAAAGGTCGCACTGCACCAGGTCATTTGAGCTAAAAACCTTAGATCTTAGTAGATACACTGGTATTCACATTGGAAAAATTTTTTTCAACAAGTGATTGGAATTCAATTATCCATATTTTGTTATTATAATCTAATCTGTTAACGTAAACACAAAGAAACAATGATTAATTATAATTACAATAACGGAGAAATATCTGCATTTATTGCCCAGTAAGATTCGATACTTTGATGATTTAATAAGTTGACATTTGTTGATCTAGAAGTGATAGTGGCATATTAACTATCAGTAAATTAATCAGATCTTACCTGTTTAATATTTCAGGACGCTACAAACAGTACCCAATATGTTCATTTTTTCGTTGAGTTGTTCAGACCTTGTTGTATGCTTTACTTCAGCAACAATAACACCGATCGCAGCATTCAAAAAAGAATGGATTTTTGGTGCTGTGCTATGCTCCATAGCACCCTTTATTGCTGTTAGTTTCTTTTTTCTGAAGAAGTTATGGTTTTTGGTAATATTATCTTCTTCTCATAATTAATTGATCTCACTCGTCGAAACAGTCCAGAGTTCCGATTTAAATTATTGTCAGAATTGGAGAAAGATCGAATGGAAACAACAACAAATGTTATTGAGTGGAAATGGGAGCTTCTAGTATTGCAACGTATGGAATCATAGGAAAGCTTTAAAACCAAAATAAAATTAATATCACGAAACAAACTCAAATCCAGGAAAAATTTGAATTGGACATTTATACGACATTCCTTTCACTGTGACAGACTTTTATACGTTCTTCGTTTTTTCTGAGAATTTCCTCATGACTTCTTCAACAGAATCACTTTTCGATATGTTGCTTTCGTACATCCTTTTTTTGACAAATTACATTTTCATAGTAGGAAGTGATTTTAAAGTATTTGAATATCTAATATGGCTTGGATATCATCAGAAACTCAATATTTTTTTGATCCTTCAAGAACTGTTCCGCATATTTCCATAACACATAAATATGAATGTGTATATACTTCTCCTGAAGTTTCGAAAAGATATCTTGAAATGGAAAAGGGTAAATTTTTAGGGCGCTTCACTATGCTTCTCCACGTTTACCCTCTCAGCAATCTCAGTGGATCGTTTTTTGCTCATCTATTTTCCAACTAGAAAAACTTTGTCCAGGCTGCAGGCATTAATCGTAATTATGGTGAGTGGGATGCTACAAGTTTTTTTTTTTTCCAATTTTTAAACAAATTGAATTGCTAGCTTACTGCTTGTCAGCAAATACTTTGAAAGACTTCATTAAAGAGATAAAAAAAAGTATGAAATGTTGGGAAATCATTTGCTCCAGTAAAATTACTCAATCATTAGATGTAACATATCAACAGATCAATACTTCATTAAATTGCAAAATGCTAAATGCTCTATTAGTATATTCTAGAGTGAAATATAAAATAACAGAAATTGTCGAAATAAACGAATTTGTTGCTTGCTTCATAAATTTCCACGTTTACGTTGAAGTTCCCAATTATTTTTAATTCAAATTGTTATTTTTTGTTTTTTCAGAAATTCTTTTTAAATTTTAAACTTCTCAGAGACTCTAATCTTAAGGAATAGCAATAAATGTACGAGAAAATTGCTACACCAGCATATTTTGCTCAAATTAATGCTTAAACATAATTAATTTCACAGGTGATATGCATATTATCTACTTCATTATCAGCGCCCGTAATATTCAAACAAAGGCTTAAAAGATTCGGTAATTACTGTGGCCAATTCTGCACTGAAGAATGGGGTATCGACCAAAGTGGTAGGCGAGTT
Source organism: Loa loa (assembly GCF_000183805.2). NCBI lineage: Eukaryota > Metazoa > Nematoda > Chromadorea > Rhabditida > Onchocercidae > Loa > Loa loa. The sequence goes on along the minus strand of NW_018108227.1, from coordinate 329,569 downwards.
TATGGTTCCATAATGCTCAGCGTACAGTTCATTGTACCTCTGGTGATCATCACTTTCTGTTACACCGCTATTTCTTTCAAATTAGGCAAGGTAGATGCTATTTAGTTATTTGGTGCTTCAATACTAAGCAGTATTTGTCACATGATTTTTGTGCATTGATTGCGATTTAGATAAAATGACACATTTTTGCGCATATTTCACGTGAAAAGATACTAACTGTACTTGTCTACATTTTACAGTTGCTTACCAAATTATATTTCATAGTTGTGGCGTTATTGTCCATTGCTTTCAGCAAGAGATGACTGTAAAAAGTATATGTTTGCATAAAAATAAATGATTCGTAGGAAATCTTTTAAAAGAGGCGGAAAACTTCTTGTTATTGATGTTACTGATTGTTGATATTTGCGATAAGATGAAAATAGTGTAGACATATAACAAATGAAGTGATACATTAAATTAAATTATTGCAGGGTATACTACAAAGAAATAGAAAGCATCATAATGAGTGGCAGTTAGGAATGACCGATCAGGCTGGTTTATTTTTTCTTATCTTTTCAAAAAATGCATTTCATATGAAAACTTTGGTTGAAAAAATTTACTTTTTGTTAAAAAGATACTGCTGTTCACATAATTTACAAATGAAATTTTAAATATTCTTCTGATTGAATCAGGTGTTTGCGAATGGAATGGTTAAAATTAATTGGAACAGTGGTACATGTTTAGGTGCAAATTTGTTGAGATTAGGCTGATGCAATAACTTAATCTCAATTTATAATTACGTTTTACAAGCGGAAAAAAGAAAGAGTGACCTCATTATTCATAATGAGAGTTGGAAAAAAAGGAAGAGATAATAGCAAAACCTAGCTGCTATCTCACTTCCTGTTGTTTATTAAGCTTTAAAAGGAATATAGCAAAAACCTTGGCCATAGGCACCATTCCAATTAGCCAACAACAAATATCAGGTCACGGCATTTTTAGCAGCGGGCAGCCATAAAACGCAGACAACGGACAAATCGTATGCTAATTGGAATGGTGGTTGCATTTTCTGCAAGCTGGTTCTTCAGCGTATTATTTAACGTTCTCAGGGACTACGATTGTTTGCCGGAATGGTGTCAAGATCAGGAATACTTTTTTGGGATTGCAACGCATTGCATCGCCATGTCCTCAACTGTCAGTGTCTTTCTGTCGGCGTTACAAACAGAATCATTTTTAATCATAGAACGAAATGCTGGATGAAATCTTACTAACTAAATACGAACCGGATTATTGAATTTTAGAGATATGCTAAATATTTTGGACCTTCATGGAATTTTTGTTTTAAAATTGCTGAACTCCTTAACTATTTTTACGATTTGTCAAAAATATTTGAACATTACAGGTATGGAATCCATTGCTTTATGCAGCTCTAAACTTGCAATTGCGTGCTGCTTTCCTGCGGTTATTGCCTGAATGTGTAAGGCAACGAGAAGAGCGGAAAAGCGCTACTTACAACTGTAAGCCACTGCTTCAATCCCGAAATGTTTTGCGAGATGATTTTACAAAAAGTAAGGTACTGAACTGTGACCACAGAAGAAGATAATTACTTCCTTCCATACAGCAATGCTGGTGGTTGTATAGTTTAATGATAGAGTTGCTGAGGTAAATCAAATAATTTATTATTACTACAGTGACAAAATATTATCAGCCTATAGAATATCGATTCGATATAAAATACCGAAATAAACGACATTCGGGTATTGAGGCCAGTGCCAGATGGTTACCAACTAAGAAATAGATCTTTGGAATTGTGTTTTCCATGTTCAATGGCCTTACCAAAAATAAATATTTATCAGGCGTGGAATGCCTCTTCCGATTTTAAGCTATTCAATTTATTCCAGAAGTTTCTAGAATCATCATAGCAAATCAAGGTGTATGTTATACATTACGTTCTGTTGGTGGTGTATATGAAATAGTGCAAAAGTCAGATAGATGTCCTTCGTGTCAAATACAAATACGGATGAATGACAGGAGAGAACTGCTGAACAAATTCACTTTGCGGAACCTTGCCTTCCAGTAATTTTTAACTAGAACAAAGACTGAAACGTCTGATCGAATTACTTTTTAACTAACATGAATCATTTACCGGCCCAGTATAAGAATGACCCGAGAAGACGTTGAATGGTAATCGAGAAGAGCTTTCACTGATCTTCATCACACTAATCACATTAATTGACCATTTCACTAATCTCCAGCACACTGATCATTGACCAACCATCTCATCGATTTCTATTACTTTTTTTAATTGCTAATAACGGTTTTCTTCCCAACTTTTGACGGTCCTTAATCTCTTGAAACATAGCAATGCGTCGCCGCTTACCTTAAATCCAGATAGATAACAAGATTGCTCTACCCAACAGGTTCCTTCGCGACCCTTAATAAAGTGAAATATCGTTTTGCAGTATTTCAGTTCTGTTCCTCACTGCGCAGCACTAGCTAAATTCTACTAATTCTTACATTTTATTAAAGAATGTTGTCATTCAAAATGCTCAGTGGTACCAAATTATCTCACAGTTCTCTTAGTCTAGTTATACGAAATCTGAGCTTGCTGCTTAATCATGAAATAAAATTCTTGTGACATGAAATATAGATTTAAAGCTTTCAGGTCATCGTTACACTATTGTTGACAGTGAGTTTTATGATTTATAAAAGATGTATGTAGGAAGGATCGCCATAACTTTTCAACATTGTATTATGACCTGAAGGCTTCGGTGAATTTACAGAAATATAACATAAAAAGGAAAGGTTGATAGCAAAAAACAATTGATTGCGATATTCTGTAAAAAGAATATAAAATACCACTCCGGACTCGTATTGATTTCGGGTCAAACCAGATTACGAATTGTTTGATTAGATTTACTTAGTTGAATAATCAAAAACTGGACTCAGAGTACTAAATCAACCAAACTATAAATAAAAAGCAAGAGAATAACTTTGCAAAAGAAATCGACTCACCATGTGACTTCCCATATCCCATCTTTTCCTTCTTCACTTAAATTGACATTATTTTCAAACTAAAAAAAAACTATCTCTTTATAAATTTTAACAGGATACCAATTATAGGCGGTAAATTTATAATGATAAGTGGAAACTTTAAGAACTTGAACAGCTGTACCTTAAATTCACAAGTATTTCAAGAAACTTTTTGCTTTCCATACTTAAAAAAAGGCTGTCAGATATGCAAATATTCCAGTAGCATTAGAGCTTGGAGAAGTTTGCCATAGTAATAGTGAACTTCAAATTTACAGCTCTTAAAAGGGTATTGGTTTGGTAAATCGTGGACATCATTTGTCTAAACAGTAAGAAATCATTGTTCCACGTATATATTATATATATGATGAGCAGTGAAGATTATGGAATAAGCTGCTTCATAATGCACAATGCTAAATCATTTGAATACATTTCGAAGATTTTGAAATGTTTTAAGAAGTGGTAGAACAAACAAACAAACAATCAAATAAAGTGAATGAATGAATTCAATTAAGAGAGACTAGACTGCATGCTTTATTCTGAGTACTGTACAAAGTGCTTTAACAAAAGAACGTGGATGATAATAGCATCCAAAATGAGAACAATATGCAATGGAGCAAAGCTCACTTTATCAAGCTGGAAGTTAGAGCCAATGGTAAGATATGCCTGCCTAAAATCCGGGATGAATTCAAACACGTAGTTTTAGATCTCAGAATTCAGCGGCATATTTTACCATCCTCTTCTCTCTCACTTTTAAAATCAACAAAAAGAAATTTAAAGTTTGCTTCATATATCTTCAGTTTCATAACAAGAATACCAGTTTATTGGTCTACATGTATTTTCATCACTGAATTGTAGGTTACAAAAAATGTGGGAATATTTTCATGTATCTATCATTTAAACCACAGCTTTTCAAATCAATTAATTTAACTTCATTTAATGCCTTCTTAAAACTGTACCTGTTCCGTTAGAAAAAATTTAATTTCGTTTTTTAAAAGAAATGACTATGTGTTGCAATAAATAGCTCGACATTATACCGGTATAAATAAGCAAGTCTCCTAGCAAAGATGTTGCAACAAATCCAATTCATAGTGATTAATGTTCTTCGGGAATTTCAACTGTTACATTCCCATAGTATTATTCATTAAAGCTAATTATTAACTGATTGACTTTGCCAATCAATCCGTCCACTGTAAATCAGACTTAATTATTAGGTTGAGAAACAATAATAAGACGTGTTCAGTCTAAAGCAATTAAAAATTGAATTTCGGGTAACATTTCAGAGTCAAGACACAAATCAAACGGCAGACTTGATGGTCATTTCATTTTCAAACCTATTACAACAACGCTGATGTTGAGTTAACACTATCGTAATAGTCGAAATCGTTGCTTTCTGCAATCGAATTATTAGAACAATCCTGATCGAAGCAAAAATCGACTGCTATCCTCATTCGATCCTTTTCAAATATAACGTCTGCTGATTTTTGCGTAAAATCGAATAAAATGGGCAATTTTATGCCTGAAAACGAATAAAAATATTTAAAGTATGTTCAGATATTTTTCCACAAATGAAGCGTTCTGCTTTCATCAAGGAAAAGCTCATTGTGAGAAATGTTGCACAAACTAAATTCATCTTCATTCGAGAAATCTTCATACAGATATGCTTCGGGTATAACACATCTAAAATTCAGAAAAATCGTTATCAGTTTTACCGTCACTGAGTTTCTTTGCTATATCATCGCCAATCAATAATTCATTAAGAGCACTGACAAGAAATTCCAGGCTAGTCTTATCAATGCCGTCGATCAGACTTATGACATCAGAGATTTTGAATTTATCGATACGCATCTGCGAAGTAAGCGAATAGTTTTGGAAAATGCTTTTTTCGAGTTTCAATTCGGCCATCATATTGGATGTTAGGAATGGACGTGTTTGTTCACCTTGCTGCAATTTTCGAAAGCTTGTTAGTACAGTAGATAAACTCATATCTCCTAACAGATTTAACATTCAGTTTTGAAGCATATCTGCACCATTCTTCCTTCTCTTATGGAAGTAATTTTCTCTCTCTCAAAGTAAGCCGTGACTGAAAGAATTCTTAAAATTTGTAAAGGCTGAATGGATCAGAATTTCTGAAAAATTATAACAAGACAGTAAGTTGACATCGTAATAAGTATTAGTTTTAGAAACTTACTTGTACGAAAGCATCTACTTGACTCCAAATCACAATTACGCCTTTATTCTGTTCAAAACGGACTGTCGGAGGAGTAGTTGTATGCGATTTAATTTGCACCATACCATCCGGATACTGAACACTTAAAGCTGAAACCTAAACCTATACTTGTCGGAAAAATATGATTTCAGTCGACTACAAAGAGTGAAACTAGGAAATAAAAGAGTTTTGAACTTCAAAGATTCCCGGACACAGCTCGTTATACCTGAACTACTACTGACATTACGAAAAACTCAGTACCAAAATATATTAGTTAATAAAAGTAATCAGCACCATTAATTCTAATTTGAAGGTATTTAAAATACCAGACTAACAGAAATCAAGCAACTGACTAGTAAATTCTCTACAGACTTACCGGGAAACAGAGTGCCAGCACAAATATCATTGGAGCTACATTCGGTCCTTAGATACCCGACCATAAGTGTATTATTGATGCTTTCTTTACTTATTTCATAATCAAAATTCCGATACTGATCCATCCAGTAAAGCAAACTAGCTAGCGTATAGTTGGACATCGTGAATTCAAGCATTGCTCGGTTTTCCGGACTATCCACTGTTATTGGTGGTGATGGGAACGGTAATCGAAAGTCGTTGAGTCTATCAAGACCTGAATGGAATTAATGAAATGTGAGAAATGTAAATATAATAACACCTGCGTGTTCCATCTCCACTCTAAGCGTTGTAGTAATTCAAGTATGAATTTAAACCAAAATTTGCTCCCAATCGATTTTTGACTTACCTTGCTTTACGATACTGAATGCGTTGCCTCGATGCTTCAATTCAATTGCATTGGGTAAATATTGTATCTGTTCAATAAAGCCGTAATTTAGAAAGTATTGATTAAACAGAGCTGCACTCATCGGAGTATTCATCAGACGATTGGAAACGATGGGCACAAGCTCGGTATTGAAACTTGAACATATTATCTGAAAACTGCCTTATTTAAATGCCGGGAGCATGCTCAATTTTAGCTGCATCTAAT
>NW_018108227.1:317070-323103 GCF_000183805.2 Loa loa | reverse complement strand
AATATATATATATATATATATATTATATATATATATACATGTATGTATATGCAGCTCAGCATTGCATTGTGCCAAGCAGGTAAGCCAATTAAAAGATCATAATTTTTGAAAGATCTATATGAAGCTAACCAGTTCGATTCTTTCACTGATGAAACGATTAATTTGGGGGTAATAATTGGCTAAAAGTAAAGGATCAGTTTCACTGAAGTTCATTACAACGTTGCCTGGTGAGAGCGTACATTTTTGTAGATCGGTCCGAAGGTGACCATCAACATTAATAGCAGCCACAAAAAATGATTTCACTTTTGCACTGCAATTAACCAAATTTCATTTCCCTGTTATAACATTTGAGAAATTTAACTGAATTCTGCATGGCAGTGATTAAGTAATCGTCTTTACTTTTATCTTCATCGTTTCTCTAGACTTTTAAATTCAATCAATCTAAGCCTGTTTTTGCACGAAATTTATCAGACAGAAAAATTACGAGCAATTTATTTCATGTCAAAAAAAAAGTAATTGCTTGAAAGATGATTCACTTCGGAAACAAGGCTGGAAATACCCAATTGACAATTACCCAATTGTTTTATAGCTTCTGTACCTCTTTAAAGTTCACATTACTTTATCATTCGAAGAAGTAGTCGAAAAATGAAAAATAAAATGGTTATTATTTCAGTAAGAATGATTGTCGTCATAAAAAATTTAACTAAAAAATTCTGGCACAGAAAATTGATATCTTATTGATTCGACCTCGGTCTAAAAAGATAGAATACTGGATAAATAAATATTGAAAAAAATTCTTAGCAATTTATAAAACCAAAAAGCTCTAAATTCACAAGCTTTCTGAATAGACCTTAGAACTTTTAGCACCTGTCAATTTGAAGCACAGCAGATCCATAAAAGTCACCAGCAGGACTGGAAAATTTGAATAATGTACCGATTGAGAGATTCAGATGAGAGCCCTGAAAAATTCTTTGTCTTGACTTCAGAAATTCACTTAAAATAAATCCCTTTAAATTTTCACCACCATTGATACAGATTAGCTTATATAACCTGCAGAAAGTTGATAAGAATCCATATGATGTTAAATTGTATAAATTGCAAAAGAAATTAATATTGCGGAATGATTCATGCGATGGTGTGTAAAAATGTTCCAAGAAAAAGTTCACCATCCAAATGATCCCTTGTCCGGGGGCAATAAATAACCGTGATTTGAATATTTTCGAATCGTAACCAATAGCTCTCGTTGAAATGAGACCAAATGTTACCTAAATTTTTCTTTTAAATCTTCAAATTAAAAGAAATGAAACCACAACAAGTGGATAAAAGCAAAAGCAACTTGTACAAATTGCATTCAGCTACCTATACATAGAATATAACTAGGCCACTGATAATCTAGCACTCAATGTATTAAGTGATCCATTTCAATATTCAGTTGATAAATATAATATAAAGCAGACGGTAAACATTTTGAATTACCATGTATAACACTAACTGTCTCATTTTAGTTTTTAATTTCGCTTTATTTTTAATTATCCTTCGCAAAGAATAAATCAGAAAATTGGAATAATCAGAATGTTCAGAAATGGGAACGGAACTTGAATCTTAATTTAGATGAAGTAAGGTAATTTCATTGAAAACCTCGTTTGTAAGTGATGCAGAAAAATTGAAAATAATTTCGCCATGATGCATAAACCTATTGATGCGTTCTTTCAGATAATCGGCCAACAAGTCCAAAGCTCTCTGATTGATTCGTGTTACAAAACCCGCATGCGTGTTTGGCTTTGTGAAGAAGCTGTCTGTAAACAATCTTAGTAAGTTCATTTATATTTTTTCTGTTCCTCTTCATTCCTCCACTTCATTTCTTTACTCCATTTAGGCCAAACTTCATCGCTACAAGTTGACCAAATAACTCTAGCACGTGATTTTACACATATTTTCCGCTTATTCATAATTAAATCTATTCCAGACTCCGTGCGGTCCCATAAATTAGAATTCCTGTTTTCGTTATTACTCGAGTAGTACTTCCTGGTGTCAGCTACTTTATTTATCATCCAACATATTTCCAATTCATTTGAAACTAAAAAACTAAAAAACTACCCACTATACAGTATAATATTTCGCATTTCGGATATTATCCCTCTTCACAATCTTTAAGAAACAAATCCCGTCTTTGTTTTTTCCTTACTTCACAAAGGTGACAACATTGACACATAGGAGTTGAATGATTTTGGTAAGTACCACACCTATTATAAAAAAGAAGATTAAAGAGAAACTTACTTGTTAAAAACTGTGAATTTGTAAGGGCGCAAAATTGCAATGAAACAACAATCAGCTCTAAAATCATACTGCTTCTTCAGCCGTAGTAAGCAAAGAAGGCCGAAAGCACACCGTGCGTTACTCCTTTTCCAATAGACAAGACAGTAATGATAATATCGATAACGTTGAAAATAATATTAGCGATGATAATGATGATGAATGAATAATAACGCTGCAAGGGTCGAAGCCTTAATAACACGGCAATAATGATGAAAAGGGTGCTAATGATTAAAATGGATAACATGATAATGAAAGCAGAGCTGGACTGTTATTGTTAGCTGAACGTAAATCTGTTTTCCTCAAAATAATCGATCAACAGAAAAGGCAGAATTTGACAGAAACAGTTTGGCAAAAGATGCATACTAAATAAACCGCAATCATTCAACAAAAAATTATTCAGCAAATAAAGGAAAAGGATAAAAAATATTACTGCTCAGATACCTATCAAACAGGTAAGTCTTGGAACTGAGATTGTCTCCAAGAATGTTGCTCAAACGGAAGCACAAAGCATATCGATAAAACGAAATTTTTAAAAATAATGTAATCATATGGACGAATTATTGTAAAAAATTATATTTAGTGAAGCAATTAGCTAGAAAACGAAATGAGTCAATTCCTTACTTCTACTTCTCTTTTTTCTTTGCCGAAAGAGATTCCGGGAAAAATGGAGCCGGAAGTTCGGAGACCTCAGGAAATTAGACCTGAAATATTGATGTCCAACAGAATAGTGCATGTTCATAATCACGATATTAATAACTAGTAAAAATCATACCTTAATTTTCCTGATCTTGTTAACGTTCCTCACGGCGTTTGTTCGATAGCAAACCTGAGTAAAGTAATTACTGTCTTATTTGTTAAGAAAATAAAGCCTGCTTGCTGGATAAAACGGACTCCGTGGAATCATAGCCTAAAACAGCTTTGAAAAATATTTTGCTTCATTAGAGTTAAAACTCGGTTTAAGTTGAAATAATTATTTCTATACAATTCGAATAAACAGGTAGCAGTTACCGACATTTCGGCAAAATCTTAGAATTAACGTTAAGTCATTTCAGTGAGAAAAACTTTTTTGAAATGGAAACGACAATTTTAACGGAGTCAAGGGTCGCAGACCAAGCATTTTTAAATATTTATCGGGGAGAAATCCAGAAGAAATCTAGAAGTGGTAAAAATTAGCTTGTTTTATGAATTCTACCATTTGCAAAAAAAGGACTAGAATAATCCTACTAAATATTGGTACTCATAATCGTTTATACGTATTTTCAACATTTTGTAGGGAAATGAATCAAAATTTAAAGAAGATTAGAGGCTTTCAAATTCAACATTCATATTTCTATATATCTTTAATAAAGGTCTAATTTCGTACTTCCCATTATATTTTTTTGTGACCTACTTCTTTAATATTATTCATATTATTCAATTCCTCAGTCACTCAGCTCTGCAAATTTACAGTTACGGTCAGAAAGATGATAAAAGACTTAGAATGATCCTGTAAACAAAGTTTAGAATGGTCAATGAGTCATGATTTTTCTTAATCTTTGTTCTGCAGATTTTTTTTATTGGATCTATCTGCGTGTTAAATTTAGAAATATCATTGCTCAATTGCTGAAGTTAATAGAAACAACATCTCTAACCTTTCTTTTCCCAGCTGAAAATATGCTACAGATCTGAAATCCCTCTAGATCCTTCAATCCTCGTGTCCTATAAAGAATGAATTAAAATGTTTTACAATAATGAGAAATAGAGTCTTATACCATATCGATTTTCATTGCATAAGTTAGCAAGCCTGATTTATAATTATGAATGATCGCTTATTTCCCCTGCTTCAGGTATCTTTTCGAGAATAGGTCACCAAAAAATCGAGAAAGTGGATGATTTCAAACCTACTTCTCTACTAAACTTTTAACTTCAGAGAGAGAAGTGCTATTGTCCATAAAGAGAGTAAAATGAAAGAGTAGAGAAGATCCCTTCCATTATCTTTGATTTATATGTCATAAATGAAGGTGAATGTCCGTATTACTGAATACTGATCAAAACGATTTTATATTTTTCACAGAGAATAAGGATTCAGAATTGATTTTGAAGCCTCATTAATTGAGAACTGGCCGAATATGCTCAAGCTTTGGAAAAAGTTTATTTTTTTTAAACTGTAAGATTAAAATAATAGACAATAAATTACCAGGGCTAGATAATACTAAATAATTATAAAGATTAGAAGAAAATACAATATCGCTTAACAAAGCATGAAGACACTTTAACTTCCTTCAGCTATTCGGTGAAGTTTAATTGTTGGAAATGAAAAATTCAAATCATGAAACAAGTATATGCAAAACTATGAATTGAGAAATCAATGAAAAAGTGTGAAGGCATTTATAGCGTTTAAAAACTAACACGGATATCTGCGTTTCAAAATAGTTAAGCAATGGATTATGTTTTTACATGCAACCTTATGCGGTGATATTCGAAGAATTTTATCCTGGTTCAATCCAAATGGAAGCGATTTTTCAACTCATACTGTCGAAAGGGAATTCGGAAGTAGTGGGCGATTTTGAGAAATGAAGGAAAAAAAATCTGATTTTTCTCATTTTCGAAAAAAAAACAGGTTCAAATCCCTCATGATAAATAATCAGAAAAACAAGATTTGGAGCTATTTATTGTACCATCTTTCTTTTTTTTTTTTCTTTTTTTTTCACTACATTTTATCCCTTTCTTTCCTTCCTCTTCTCAAAAAAAGACGAATATAAATCGTTTTGTTTTACAATTTCTTTTTCCTTCATTTAAGTGAAGGACAGTTATTGAAGCAAATCGCACAAAGTTATCTTCGAAAACTCCTTTGCTATCATTTGATGAAAAGATGCTGAAATACAACTTTTTATGGGAAATTCGTAAATGCATTAAAGTTCCGCAGGTACCACATTTGTATACCGATACTACTTTCGCTACAATTAATAAGGTACATGTCCATCCAGTTGGCCTCCACTAACGTTAGTATTTCAAATTCATGAATTCGAACATGTCTTCAGTCAATAGCACATATTTTTTACGCGAGGATATTGAAGAGAAAATAAGGAGAGGAAGAAGAGAAAGCGCAGAAACTTGCAGGACATTTGAGCTGGGATTGTCCCATCGTACAAGACAGGTGGTAAGAGTAATTTATCATTTTCATTGATCTATAAGTGTTAAGCGATTCAAGTAAAACCAGAGATACTAAAGATAGTGATAATACAGTCTGACACTGTATATCACGTAAATACTTTATTTATGGATGGATGGATGGATGGATGGATGGATGGATGGATGGATGGATGGATGGATGGATGGATGGATGGATGGATGGATGGATGGTGTTGGATGGATGGATGGATGGATCGGATGGATCACACTTTCTTCTTACTCTTCTCGTCTTGCTACTACTTAAAATAGCACTGTTGCTGCTCCTTTGCGCATTTGAATACTGCCGCCACTGCTGCAGATGCTGTTGCCGTTAATACACCACCTCCTGCAGATAAGACATGCACATCATGCCGGCAGCAGTAGTAGTAGTAGTAGCAGCTCAAAATACCGTATCCAAGTCGAAGAGGCGGAGCTGTCCTCTTCGAATCCTTTGCTATTGCTCCACTTCTCTCACTCTTCTTGTTATCAGATGAACAAACTTAGAAAGTCTTTGTGGGCGTTTATCGGTGAAATTTTGATTGGTTGGATTGCCTGGAAAATCAGATT
>NW_018108227.1:311854-316499 GCF_000183805.2 Loa loa | reverse complement strand
GGACTGGATGGATGGATGGATGGATGGATGGATGGATAAACAAATGAGGAAGATGCTGTTCGAAAGTAAAGAAAGGATCAAAATAATTATGAAGGGGAAATGGTTGATCGAAGCGGTAAGATCATTGCGCTGTGACATTCGTGTTACATCCAGTCAAGCAGTGAAATGGCTGGAAATCTACTACAGCTGCAATAAGATGACAGGTAAGAAAGGGATGCAGTAGATGGAGATGGGATAAGTGAGTAGACAAGTACCTCTTCACTCGGTACAGGGAGAAAGGGATAGTGCATTGGTCTGATGGTAGCCGCGATGCGGTTGCTATCGCAACTCATCGAACCGGATGCCCTGCGGCTGGCAGCTCAAAACGGGCAAACGATAGTGGTACGGGAGAGGTTTTAGTGGCAGCAATAGTTTTAGTGTTATGGTGGTAATGATTGTGGTAATGTTCTTGTATCAGCACAACCATTGTATAAATATTTTTCTCAAAGAAAAAAAGTACGAAAACAAAGTTCGACAAACTTTCTGAAAAAAAATCTTTTAGCCTGATTTTTCGTTTACCTCTCTGTGAAAGTTTCCTTCTATCTCAGAAAGCATGAAGACTACAGGATAGGATGGCAGTTATCAACTGATAAAACAATATTCGTTTCACTCCTCTATTTTAAATCTTCAACTATCTCATTAAAAAGAAGCTTCCAGCATTGGCAAATTGTTCTGTCAGTACACTTCCCCAACTTAACTTTTTCAGAGTGTCTGTCAATAAGTTTCCCACTGATCACACATTTTACCAAAAACTAAATTAATAATATAATCACGAGGGGACAAAAATATCTAGCAATGGAAATGTTGTGGATTATTGTTCAAGAGTATCTGTGCTCCCTTTTAAAACACATTGATTAAAGGGGCTCTTCGAATTTGATTACCAAACCTTCTTTTTTCTTTGCATTTTGAGTTCTCTCCCTACCTAAACAATGGCTTCTATATCTAAACTTCGTTTTCAGAAGATTTTGAAGTTTTCCAGAATATCTATAAATTTCAAATGCAGCTGGCAGATATGACTGGCTTTTGAACATCGCATATTATTCCGATTATCGCAATGCAGTTTGCCGAATTTTCCAAATTAAACTCTACATTTTATAAATTTAAATCATTATCATGAAGTAATAAAAGCTCATTTAATCCCGATATTAATTACCACAAATACAACAAGACAATTTGTAGCTAACAGTTTCAACTACGCATTGATAATTTAAAAATGTCCTCTCCCATTTTCTCTTTAAGTCATATTTTCTTAACAACGATCGATGCCTTTGGATGTGTCTTCGAACATGCGACAATGTCTGTTGTCAGATTAAATATTGTCATATGGAAAAATCGATAGCATACTTGCTAATTTGTCAAATCCCACATTTATGACTATTTAAATTAGTATTTATAAAGCATACGTTTGGCTTATTTACAATTTGGGTTATTTACAGTCAGTATACCAATGGGATTGATAAAAATGATAAGGAAAAGTTCAGTTGCTGAAGCAATGCCAAATTTTATCACCTCATCGCTCTGCGGCGATACAAGCTAGTCATGGATTGTACATACATCAGAATCACTTGTTAAATATATTCTAGCTCCATCGTATCACCTGTTTAGAGTTTTAAGTTTTAATCACTTTTAGAGTTTTAATCACTATTTAAATTATCGTTTATAACTATTTAATATTTATAAAGCATACGTTTGGCTTATTTACAAATCTTTTCGAACGAAAAAAAAAAAGATGTAAATGTGAATTGAGACACTTTACAATTCAAATTATCTATGCAAGAAAGTAACATCTGGTTTACAAGCTAAAGAGTGAGAAAAATAAGGGAAATATCAAATGTGAATCATTCAGGTATGGATGGTCAGAGAGACGAACTACATTTATAACTTCACTCGTATCAGTATTTCATAACTATCATCGTTTAGAAATAATTTTGTTACAACCATATGACTTTTGCTTTTCGATAATGTTTTATAGTGCGCATATGTCACCTCTCCCTCTGTCAAAAAGGAAACATGATAAGTTTCAAGAGAGAATTATGTAATAGCAGTACCAGTTTCTCGATATATCATATTCATTCTCTACATGATACACTACATGATAATATGTATTAACTCTTACATTTCTGTATGGTCGAATCTACTACTGGTGCTTGCTGTTATCACTCTCAAATATGAAAAAACCTGATGACATCGTTTAAAATGACAATCATTTTGTTTATTTACTTACACTGCTACTTTTTTCATTACATTTTTACTATATTTCAGTTTTTCGTTCTACTCTTTTTATTATCTATAAGAGCAACTACCCAATTTTTCTACCTTTAATTATCTATTCATACAACCTTTTATGAAAATGGACTTGGGTGTACTCAGGGTAGTAGTAATCAGGGTAATATCGGATTGCAAAGGAGCATCTATTCTAGAAGTTCAAGCAGTCTGGAAGATAATTCAAAATTTCGATTGATAGTGGATCGATCGTAAATTTATTATTTTTTGGCGCGATCACTGTGTGATTTAAAGATATACAGTTCAGATCAGTTTAGACTATTGCAGTTTAGACTTTTTTTGATCCCTCAGAAATTTGATAATTCCTTATTTACCTAAATATTTTGAAGTATATGTGATAATAGTAAAAGTAATAAATGAGAGTGACAAATGACCTTGGCATAGTGATCTGACATATGTGGAAATTATCAAATCATTTTAAATTATACATCACGCTGTATAGTGCGTGCGGATTTATTTACAAGTAAAACGAAACTGATAAGGTGCTGCAGTTACTGCAAATCTGGTTTTCTCAGTCGAACTCCTAGCTCTGTCCAACTGCGAATTGTTTTCCTATGCCTATTTAGTTTCGCTCTCAGCGTCCTTACTCCCTATAAAAGAGTCACTTCTTCTGGCTTAACACTCCTATCCACGGATCATATTTGAAGAACTTTCATTCTATCTATGTCACATCTCCCTTTCACAAAATCTTCAATTATTGCAAAAAAAGAAAAGAAAATCCCAATTTGGGGATTTAAGTAAATTTTAAATTCAATGAATATAAATATAAAGACTTGAAGTTTAAAGTCTTA
The DNA here is from genome assembly GCF_000183805.2 of Loa loa. Taxonomy (NCBI): domain Eukaryota; kingdom Metazoa; phylum Nematoda; class Chromadorea; order Rhabditida; family Onchocercidae; genus Loa; species Loa loa. The sequence continues at coordinate 313,386 of NW_018108227.1, read as the reverse complement.
AATGTTCGAGAATTTGAACAATTCTTCAACACTCAACATAGGTATGAATAGTACTTCTTTATCATTTACAACACATCTTTCTATAAAAATGCGAAAATCAAAGAATTACTGCTTGTACCAATCGGTAATCAATACAGAACTTTGCAATGCAATAGAAAACAGTATAATCAAAATGTTGATGTAATTTGTAAAAACTAAGGTTGTGGGCCAAGTTTTTTAAAGATCAGCTTATTAAATGGCATCGAAATCCCTTATAGAACCTTATGTATCTTGAATTAATGATTTAAGAGATGATTCTGGAAATAAATCGAAAACCATTTATGGGTCTTAAAAATGATGTCTGGAGAACTAAGAATCCATCGTCCAATGAGCATATGTTTTAAGGGCATAAAAGTCTTGGACCTCCAGTGAAGATCAGGTCATTAGACTACTTCGTTTAACTTTACTACTCGAGGTCATCAATATTCGGCTTTGTTCTAGCAAATTGGCATCTAAAAAACTTTGTCATAGCTAGAATGAAGCTAACAACTTATCAACTCACAAGGTTCTACTTCCGTAGACTCTCCAAGACTGCAAGACCTGAAAAAAAAATCCGTGCTTTAAATGACGAATTTTTCACGATACAAAAAAATGTATCGTCTTTCTCGACTCTCTTGCTTGTTCTTCAGATTAATTGCACAAATCAATAACACTTAGTTCTTGTTTGTTACCAAAGAAATCGTACCTGCATGGGCAGGAACGCTTTCGTATAGTCCTGCCTACACCGCAGGTCTCAGAACAAACACTCCATATTCCCCAGTGTGACCATGAACAAGAAGCTATGCTAAAATTACTGCGATAAGCTGTCATTCGTTCTTCAGGCACTGCGATACCTCTCGACGTTATCGATGGTGATAACGATGTGAATTCTGCTGTTGTACCGACCTTCTGATCCGAACTTATCATTTGCATACGTGGACAGAAGCATGCAATCTGCTCCACAAGTTTGCCATCACAGTGACACTTGGCTTTTGCTGCTGGAAAAGTAAGCAACACGATTGTTTCCATTAATTTTAAAATGTAATACCGAAACACGGCATTATCTATTGGCTTTTGATGAGTAGATGTAAGCAATAAAGTAACATAGAAACCAACAAATTCCAATGCAGGATCGTGTTTTCGTTTTGAACCCTCCCATACAAGAAGCCTCTGAACTCCATGAGGACCACAAACAGTCCACATCATTATCATGATTGGCGATCGTCACTGTTGGGCGGCAGTTATATGGCGAAAGATTAAGGAAATCCGACCGAGCTGGATACGCACGGGGAGCTGTATTCTGTTCTCTTGTGGGTAATCGGAATTCTTGCCTTATGGAGCACTCCTTAATGAAGTATACCCTGTAACTTCCATTGAAAAATTCATGAACTTTTAAAACATTGGAAAGTTTTTGAAAAGTACCGAAAGAATGCAAGGATCTTTTTTAGTGTTGCTACTTGATGTATCATCACTTGCTGAGATACCATCAACACAATACCGAGCACGTATGCGAT
>NW_018108227.1:309757-311486 GCF_000183805.2 Loa loa | reverse complement strand
TCCAATGCAGGATCGTGTTTTCGTTTTGAACCCTCCCATACAAGAAGCCTCTGAACTCCATGAGGACCACAAACAGTCCACATCATTATCATGATTGGCGATCGTCACTGTTGGGCGGCAGTTATATGGCGAAAGATTAAGGAAATCCGACCGAGCTGGATACGCACGGGGAGCTGTATTCTGTTCTCTTGTGGGTAATCGGAATTCTTGCCTTATGGAGCACTCCTTAATGAAGTATACCCTGTAACTTCCATTGAAAAATTCATGAACTTTTAAAACATTGGAAAGTTTTGAAAAGTACCGAAAGAATGCAAGGATCTTTTTTAGTGTTGCTACTTGATGTATCATCACTTGCTGAGATACCATCAACGCAATACCGAGCACGTATGCGATCACCCTAGATGAAAAATGCTGAAGATTTCAACTCAAATTTAGATGTTTGTATTAGAATTGATAAGTTAAAAAACGACAAATTCATATCATATATGAGTATTTAAAAAACCTGGATTTTATTTAAATTCTCAAATCTCTTTTGTAACAAGGTGCTGCTGCACTTTTCTGGCTTATAAAACTGATTACCTGATTACATGGTCCTATACAACCACACCATTCGGTCCAATGAGACCAACCACATGTACGAGCATTGCTTATTTCAGGACAAGGCATTTGGGCACAACTATTCTCTTCACGCAGTTCTCCATCACAACGACAAAGAGATTCATCGATTCGCGGTACAAAATCATCTGAAAGTTCAAATTCAAATTCAGAATATTAGGATTTTCTATGCTTTTTTTTTCAAGAAAACTATTGTAATAATCAAAGCCAAAATTCAAAAACTCCTAAAATTAATTTGAATAAATTCTTCCATCAAAAACAAGCTGAAAACCATAGCATATTTTTAAACAAATCTATTTGCAGAACATCAGACTATATACATATGGTAGGATTTTTCGATTGAATTATTAGTGTACCTCGTTCTAGTAATCCTAAATTACGAATACTTCCTGCTCGTCGACGTATCCGCATTAAACTTTTCAATCGTTTTACTGGTACAATCGGTTGCAAGCCTTCAAAAACTTAAACAGGTGCTTACGCCATAATGTGGCTATTGTTTTCACGAGTCATAAAATATGTGAATATTTCTGTTTAGCACAAAACAAAATTATCGACAATTTCAGAGAGTTGCAATCAGAGTATTTCCTTTCTAGATTAAGTTTGAATTTTACTTTAACATTTCAATATTGCAAATTCTAGTCATTGGCTACAAATGGTTTTACCATACCTTGTTTCTCATAATTTGATCTTCCATAGTCTCTGAAGAAAACAGGACCAAATCCATGCTGCATAGCAGGCTCCATCGGTATATGCTTTCGTATCACTTTGGAATAATATGAGGACCTGCTCAGTTCATGATTTTGCGGCCCATCCTGGGAAGAGCATATTCGATGTCTAAAAGAAAAATCTGTAAATTTTTTGTTGAAATCTGATATTTGTAAATTGGGAAAAAGTGAAGAAATATTCGAGAAATATTTGAACACAGATAAGTACCACTGCTAAGTAGCAAACAGAAATCTGGTGAACAAACAGAAATCTGATCGCAGATAAGTACCACTGCTAAGTAGCAAACAGAAATCTGGTGATCAACACGAGAAAGATTATCGCAGTAACCGAAATTATGTTTACAATGCATTCAGTAGTTAATCAGATATCTGCGATCCGGATATCAATG
>NW_018108227.1:284356-309509 GCF_000183805.2 Loa loa | reverse complement strand
TGTTTCTCATAATTTGATCTTCCATAGTCTCTGAAGAAAACAGGACCAAATCCATGCTGCATAGCAGGCTCCATCGGTATATGCTTTCGTATCACTTTGGAATAATATGAGGACCTGCTCAGTTCATGATTTTGCGGCCCATCCTGGGAAGAGCATATTCGATGTCTAAAAGAAAAATCTGTAAATTTTTTGTTGAAATCTGATATTTGTAAATTGGGAAAAAGTGAAGAAATATTCGAGAAATATTTGAACACAGATAAGTACCACTGCTAAGTAGCAAACAGAAATCTGGTGAACAAACAGAAATCTGATCGCAGATAAGTACCACTGCTAAGTAGCAAACAGAAATCTGGTGATCAACACGAGAAAGATTATCGCAGTAACCGAAATTATGTTTACAATGCATTCAGTAGTTAATCAGATATCTGCGATCCGGATATCAATGCATGCTATCTTTTATATTATTTTTGTCGAGTGTCGTCACCAATTTAAAATCAATGCATTATTTTCTGCTTTCAAAGTCAGAAGGAAATCAGGTTGGATGACATGTGAAATTGAAATTTTTTGTCGAAAAATGAATACGTATCTTTTATATTACATGTAACAAATACAAAACCTTTCACGAATGCCGCCACCACAACTTACGCTGCAGACAGTCCACGTTGTCCACTCTGAGAGCTTACAACAAAGGCCTAAAAGTGTTTCATTCAAAACTCAATATACTGTAATTATTCAACAGGTATCGCATACTTTAAAAAATGGAGTGATAATAACAACTGACAACCGAAAGGTTTGTTGTAAAAAAGTAGAATGACTTCACAAACTATCGAATCATTTCACGAATAGATATAGTTGAAGCAAAGTAAAGCAAACTTTTTGGTATTGATGTGAATAGAACAGAAATAAGACATTATCAATACCGCTAAGACCATCTGGTCTTTCATTTTGATGCGTCTTCTTAAGTCATGCACCGGTTTCGTGGAAAAAATTTGCGGTAGTAACCGTCTGATCATCCTGTCTATCTTCAACCGGGCAATACGAGCCACACAGGAGTAAGCTTGAAACTTTCGACATGAAAATCCCGGCACTTCTCAGTATTTCTCTAATCGTTGATATTTCACACCGGATTTTAAACAGGAATAATAAAAATTGTTGTCCTTAGCAATCAGTTTGTAGATATTTAACACATAATTAACCTGCTTCACACTGTTTCCTGTCAACAGCATTTCCACTGCAATTGTCATTGTCTCGAATAACTTTAACCACGGAAATAATCCCGTCAACCTGGAAGTATGCAATTGTTTCATATTTCGGTTTACCAGGACTCGTTTTGGTTCTTTTATTGCTCCTTTTTCTATCTGTTGTCTTCAGTACAAATAGAGTTCAATGAATTCTTGGAATCCAATGCGCAACTTACGGTGCTCACAGTTGACGTAAACAGATTGTTATTGTTACTGCGCTGCGTAGTATTCATCCGCATCCTAATATCACCTTGATCATCTGCAAACCAATCACTCTTATAAAGAAGGATAACTTTTTTGATGCTCTTTGCTATATCTAAAAGTTTTTTCAGAGTATTACAATTCGCTTTTCTAATGATATCGAATTTCCTTTTTTTTCTCACTTGTTTCTCTTAATGAAGGCTACACTGAAAAGTAAAAAAACACTGAGTCTTGACCACCTTCCGGAGAGAAGCCTTCTTTGGTAACCGCTTTAATTAAATCGTCTTTCATACATCTGAAAACAAAAAAGCTATGTACCATCCATTTCAATAATAAGTATGACTAATTGATACGAGACAAATAACACAAGCAAGTGTTGGAAAATTATTTAGCAAGTGATTATTCCCTAATTTTCAACTTTGTGTTAAATAGTTAATGTTCTCCGAAAATATGATTAAAAATATCTGATGATCGTTGGAATCTTTAACTGATGTGTGATGATCTTGACAACCTCTGTCTTACTATTATCAGTTGCTACTAATCAACATCAACTAATTGAAGATATATTTATTATAAATCAATCATTTCCTTGATCACAGCTCTAAGCAACACATCATCTTACTTTCTTCGTCGTTCACGAGTTCCAGAACCACAGGTGACAGAGCAGTCACTCCATGAGGACCATTCATCCCAGTAAGGGCATACCGATTCTTGACAAAATCGAAACTCGCGCTCGGCACCGATGCATTTCGTGCCTATCGGAAGGCAAGATCGTTGTCTGGAATAAAATCATTTTATGAAAGACCACAAAAAAAATTGGCAGTCTTCGGATGTATGTTAAAGCACTTGGATTGGTATTATACAACGAGGAAGAAGAACGTGCAGTTTTAAAGTGTTAGAAAAAGCTGACAAAGTTAGGTAGAATTGAGCCTTGTAGTCATTGACCGTAGTATACAGTCAGGAATTCACACATAGTAAGCTGTTTGCGAATAACCTATTTTCTTGACCATGTCCACAAGTGGCACTACATGTTGACCAGGAACTCCATGAAATCCAGCTAGGACATTCTGGGAGGTCTTTGCATGTCATTTGGTCTTGTGCTGCACCATCACAGAGCGAACTTATCAAATTGTCTTTCATGCAGGTCCTGCAATCTTCATCACTAATCACATCCACCTAATATGTAGTGGAAGATATTTATGTTCAAAAATTTCTTAAAAAACTTAAAATTTGCATTTGTAAATACTATAATCGATCAACAGCTTTCTTTACCTTAAACGAAGTTTAGTTCCTTTTGTACCGCAGGTTTCAGTGCATTGTGTCCAAGAAGACCACTCGGTCCACTGTGGGCAGGAATTCCTTATGCATACTTCATGCTCTTTTGCATCGCCGGTACAGTTTTTGCTGCCATAGCAAATCCTTGTTCGATGCTGCAATAAAATCAAAATGAGTGCAAGAAAAGGTTGGGAAATTCGTCTCGGTGTTAAGGAACTTCTGAAGGCGGGAAGCTGTCTGTAGTGGACATAAATTGTATGATTAGTTGGGAAGAAAAAATGATTTCGAAGTAATAGAAAATAATTGTTGAGAGAAATGATTATCAATCCCTCCAAGTTGTAAAATGCACTCCAAATACAGGAGTTCACTCGTTTGGTAGTTTCGTTCAAATATACTCCCTACCCTATGTCCATTACCGCAGCTTACGCTGCACGCACTCCACGCTTCCCAAATAGACCAAGATGGGCAAAGATGTTGTTTGCATGTCTTCTTCTCAAGATTTTCACCAATACATCCATTACCGCCCACACATTGCCTAAAATTTTGAAAATTTGAAAGGTTTTAGAATGGATGAAAGTTATTTAAATACCAAACCTATCATTAAAATAATGCTAAAAAGTATTGTCGGAATTGACAAGTTATGGTAGTGATGGTTTACCTTCGTCTTACTTGTTGTCCGTTTCCACAAGTTACAGAGCATAATTCCCAATTGCTCCATGTTGACCATTGCGCACACTTTTCCACATTGCATACTTCAATGCTCTAAATTTCTTGAAGAACTTTCGTCGATAACTTGTCAAACAAGAAATGAAGAAAGAAGAAGAAGGGTACTGTAGCAAATAGAAAAATAAATTCTCCAAGTTCTTCATTTTCCTGTAATGTGAAAGTTTTACCAAGGAAGGACCATTACACTGTTGACTAACAGAGCAGATACGCGAACGCGATCGCTCACCACCATCACAACTTCGCGAACATGCAGTCCATTCTGACCAAGGCCTCCATTCCGGACATAGACCATTACTGCACAGTTCTTCTTTTATAGATTCACCTAGTAAAACCATGTGAAAATATCAAAAGAGCAAATTCAATAAATAAATAAGGAAATGAATAAAATCTATTGCAAATTTGGTTGCTAAATTTTGTGATAATTGCATTGAGGCCAAGATAAAAGACATTTTCCATTAGTACAATTATCAGTTCTCGATTTGAACTTACCTGAACATTGTCCATCGACTGAGCAAAATCGTCTCCGCGTGGTGATGCCTATCCCACAAGTAACCGAACATGAAGTTTGTGGTGACCATTCTGACCAGGAAATGATCATACTCTCTGTAGGTTGCACTTGTGTTGACAGTGATTGTATCGGACTAAGAGATACATCTTGCGATTTGAAAAGTTCTTCATTTTGTTTAGGTTCATTGGATGGTTGTTGTTTGTTGACATAGCTACCTGACCATTCCTCATTGAACAATGTTGTTTTGGGCATTGAATTGGGAGAAACAATGGTTCCTTGCGGGCATATCTGGAATTGTTGGAATTATGAAAGGTCTCAGATTTTGATAATATACTGAGAGAATGACGTCTAACAACCTTTTGTGAATCAGATTTACTCATATAACTGTTCAGTTCTTTACAATTCAAAGATTATGTACGAAAAAGCTCTCTGCACTCAATCCAGAAAAATAAGACTTATCCGATTCTGGTAAATTTTTCTTCAGGTTGCAATCAGAAATCGACTCACAGCAAAGCAAGGATCAGGTCTTTTCGGCTCGCAAGGTGGGGAATAAGCTGAACATGGCCAGCTGCTGCCCGTTTTTTGGAGGTAAGCTATTGATGGTGCGTAACAATTTGCTCCTGAAAGTGATATTTAATCTTAATTACAACTTGAGATTGGACTATCAGACAATTAACCGATCTGAATGTTATCGAGGAGTTAAAAATACAAAACCTTGACATCTACTATAAACTGCTTCTTGTCGACCATGGCTTACAGAAACCGGTTTAATCGGTGGTGGAAGCGCTATTCCATTGGTTGGAAGCGAGTAACCCTATAGGTTCAAAATCTTTACAGGGCAAATAGGATGTCTAGACATGACATAATTGTGGTCCTAAATGGGCAACTAATCCTATCCATTATTAATTATGATGACCCTTACAAGTTTTCCTTTCAGGAGAATACTTATGAATCGAAATAAATTTATGCTATTAGGTAAGCCTGTTGAATATATTTCACGTTTTTCTTTCTATTTTTTATTCAAAAAATTTTTAAATTTTGTCTTGCACTTTTCAGTTAAGCGGATTTATCAAAAGATGCTGACCTGAATACTATAAGTACTATCAGATGATAATTTGTGGTGAACCTGTTTTGGTAAATAATTGTTGTTGGTATTGGATGTTTGCAGTAAAGTAGATGAGTGATGATTTGCATACGGTAATCGTTTGTTGGCGTAAGATGAAGACGAAGGATTCAAATCATTTTTAGCCAATGACACTAACCCACCAATTACTTGTCTGTCCGGTCCTGAAAAAAAACTAGTTTTTTGAATGGAATTGAGCGACCGACTTCTCAAAAACAACTGGCAAAAAAACATTTAAATGTTTCGTTGCAATTACAGCAAAGTTAAGAGGAATCAGTGGTCTGTTTATGAATAATTAAACAAAAATATTTGTAAATGAATGACAATGACACTAAAATAAATTACATGCTTGTCAGCGACCTTTTCAGTAATGGCATTAGATGGAAATGATGTTAAAAAAGCGAAACAATTAGAATTTTGATGTTAAAGGCAAAACTCGACCGCTCCACAATTGTTTCATCTCCCGCATTGTTCGGCCATCATGGTAATTTTTCTGGCCAAATTTATCAAACTTACTCTCTTTGCTGTAGTTTTTTTTTTTTTGTTAACATCTAAAGTCTCACCACTCGTTCTCTTTCTGGTGGACCTGTCATTTTTAGAACGTTGCACTGCTGTTAGCGAAGATGGCGGTTCTGAATCAGACCATGATTCAAGTTTCTGCTTTAATTCTAATTTTATCGTTTCCAACAAACCACTTCCGGAATTTACGCCACCATTTGTTGCCAGACATTTATCAAGAACTTCGAATACTGTACTTATTGGACTTAAAGAAATATTCAGTGTAATATCGTTGCCACTGGAATTCGAATTTGCATCATACAATTGACAGGAACCTCTATTCTAAAATTAAAAGTATAAAAATATAAAATTGAGCCTCATTATTTGACCCAAATTTTTAAAGAAATGACCTCTTGAATACTAAAACAGTTGGCTGAAACCCCAACTCATCATTTGTAATAGTATTTGAAAAATCGCATTGTTGAAGAATAGAAGTAGTCCACAAGATTTCTTTAAACTGTTTTGAAAATTCCAAGTGCTTATGTTCCGCGTACCTCATTTTCTTCGGGGATGAACAATGCAGCTTTGCAATGTTCAATATGATCAATGCATCGTTCCGCACATCGCAACGGTGATGGTACCTCAATTCTTTGAAAAAATGAACCGTTCTGGATTGTATGGAATTTTCGTATACACATCTTCTTCGCATTGCAGTCTGAAAATCGGTATATGTGTTTTGATAATCTTAAGAATGACTAAAATATAACATTTTAATGCTAATTAACCTGAGTTTCGAAACACAATTTAGCATTAAGTTAAATTAATCATATATTAAAGGAAGAAACTTGCCGATTTCTATACCAGAAAGGAGTAATAAGTGGAAAATATAAAGTGACCATATCTCCATGATCGAATGATGGAGGAGAAGATAACCAAAGTTGCTAAAATCTAAAATAGTTGTAAAATAGTTGTAGTGATTAAATTGAGATTTCATAGTGATATGCAACTAGTGAGAAGAGACGGCTAATGTTGTTTGGAGATGTATCTGATAGAATTTGTGAAATTCAAATATTTTTCTAGAATTCTCTGGAATTATCTGGAATCCAAATAATTCAGATATATTTAGATATACCAAAAAAAGGAAACAGAGAGACGATGTTTGTGATACACATATTCTGTCAATGTTACGTGAATTACCTAGAAAGCGAACTTAAACCAGTTAGTTTATCATAATCCTTTCGCCGATTCTTATTCCCCTCATGCCAATAAGAAAACCAATTTCGGAGTTATGGAGAAAAGCGAAGAAAAGAGAGGTAAAATAATCACCGAAGTTGTCCTCATTCCAGTAATCCGAATCAGATCAATAGCCATTATATATACAAATTTGAAGGAATGAATGAAAGGAACCGGTAACCAGTTCTTAGTTTTCACCATATCCAAACTTTTCCCTATCCATCAAAATCCTAAGAAAAGGGAAAAATTAAAGCGAATGGCCATTTTGTATGATGCAAAATCATTTCTTATCACAGGTTACTTTGCAGTTCTTCACACATTCGTATGTTACATAACCTTTACCATGGAAGAAGAGAGTTTTTTAAGTTTAATGTTAGCATTTTCCTCCCTGAACAATTGGACTTTTCAGTGATTCCATCACTGAATTTCTTCCAGAAATATTTCGTATAGTTTAAACCAGTGATTTCAAAATATCACCGATTTCAAACTTCATTAGCAATCTCATTTGTACATTTATGTCTTGGTAATGATCGTAATTTGAAGATCTCAGCCACTGAAATATGTAATTTCATTGTTTTGAATTGGCAATTATTAGAAGAGAACAAGAATGCAGGGCTTCTATGCCAAATCTACTTCATCTAATCAAACCAAAAACTTTTCAAGAGTTCCGGATTTTAAAAGTCTGTATTGAAGACGAATGATCTTCTTACTGCTGTCATTGATTATGAAAGATTTCTCTTTCTTGCAATAATTCTGAACTCACGAAGACATAATTAATAATAATACTAAATGGTTGCAGAAATTACATACAACTGCTAGCATTATTCTATTCCTGATTTGCGACCGTAGCTGTAAAACCTTTGCCGATAACTCAAAGCGTATCTTCTACAGTACGATCCAAATATTAATCTACCTAATCAGTTTGTGTCAAAGTGTTATAAAATTATTTTGCTGAAGAAAATTTTAAAATGACAAGAACTGGAGCGGTTTTTTACTCTCATTTCAGGTTCACTTCTTAAATCACTATACCTCAGATCATGCAAATAAAAAAAATTCGACACATTAATCCTGTAAAACGTATGATTTAAAGCAGTACTAAGAGATTTGAAATAATTAATCAGGCAAGGATACCAGTAGAAATGTGAAATTCATAATACTTATTTAAAACGAATAATACCTAAAGTAAGAAGCACATCGAATTACAATAGTGAAGTGGAAATTTGTTTAATTACTGTTTGAAAAGAAAATTCATCAAAATAAGTGATGAAATACACAATCTTTGTGTTATTAAATTCTTTTAAATAAATAAATAAGTAAAATTAAAATGAAAATTACTCATTTCACCTTATGTTGGAGATACCATGGAATGTGAAATACATTGGTGGCTTTTATTATTATTCTAGTGACAGTTTCGGAATATGAAGTCTATTTTAATGACAGTTCCATTCATTTCGCACTTATTCTCCAAGTGTAGTTATGCAAATTTTTGACATTTTCCTTTGAATTACTTTCAGAGTTCGATGCATTAGTTGAATCATATTAATTGTCAGGGAATGAAAAGAGCGAAAAAGAAGAAAGTATGTAAATAACTGAAAATGAAAAGATATGTAATTGTTTCATATTCAATTATATCATTAGCCGATTTCATCACAGAAATCAGCTTTTAAGGGAGAATTTCGACCATCAAACAACTTTGCTTCTTAATGCATTTTTTTGTTTACATTCATCAAAATATAAATGAATAAAATCATTCATTTCTCTCTTTCATTTTCTCTATTTCTAGCCAACAAAAAGTAAAGAGTTGTTCAAACTCTTTACTGCTACTTTTTTTTTACCCTTACTATTTTGTACTCTAAGAGGAATAATTACAATTACCTTTCTTAAAACATCTTACAAAAAAACTGGTCTGTAGAAAACATAGAAAGAAAGAAGAAAGGTAAGGAAAAGGGTAAGCAGAAAGTGTGATAATAAAAATGTAAAATCTTTTGGAATGGAGTTTCTTTAAGCATTTTAAAGCTATAAAAAAGCAAAGCCAAATAATATGAATCAATCAAAATTCAATTGAAAATTTTCGCCGTTTCCTCCAACAAAAATATAGAAAATTCCAATTTTCTGTAATTGGAATCAGTTTCTGTATCATTAGAAAGGGCCAACTAAATAAAAGAATTCTTTAAAAAAATGTGATTGGAGGTGAACTTCATTGTTAGATTCGGATGGAATGAATTATGAATTCAATTAGGAATTGATTTGGTCTCTAGCCGAATTGTTGTCAACCTTAACTATTCTCTATCATTTATGTCCTAAATCGAAAGACTGACTGCAATTTTCAAATAAATTCTTTTCAATTTAACCAAGAATTTCAACAATCTAAATATGTGTGAAGTGGCCGCTAGATATTTCATTCAACTTTCCTTGAAGTTTCGAGAATGTCATTAATTTTCATTTCATTCCTTACAAAAACATTTCCATAGTAAAAATGACGCATTCAACTTAAAAAACATCAAATAAAGATAGCTCCTGAAGTAGAATTATTCTCGTACATCATCACATGGAAAAGTCGATGAATTTCAGTATTTGATAATCACAAAAAAGATCTTGCGGCTTTGAAGTATTAAACTATAAATTATACAGTAGCTGAAATTTAATGTTCAGCATTCACATGAATTTACTGCTGGTGATCCTTTGAATTCGTTTAATCTTTGTAAACATTGCAACAAAAGAGAGACCGATATTTATCAGAAAGCTGATCAATCGAACCCATAGCTCATTAGAAAAATGGTGATCCTACGTAGGTAGTTGTAAAAAAAATGATGGAACAAGAATTTCATTTTGTGACTTATAGATTCCTTCCTATCACACTTTTGTTTCTTTTTCGATCGCCGAATTTGCTCGTCACTTTATCGAGCGGCACAATTTTGATTGCTCTTCTATGAATTATTCAAAAATTGTTATTATTTGTTTGGACTAAATACATCTTTACATATTCAATAATCATTCAAGGCTCTACATCAATATTCATACATGCTTGAAGAGATTGGTGATAGAAGAAAGGAGTGGTATCAGAAAAATATAAGTTAGGGATAATAAGAAGAAAGGAGGCAGAATGTTGGCAGAAAGTCTTAACAGATTTTTTCAAAACTGAGGTATGCGAGAGCAAAAATTAGCAGCTACCTTTGAGACACAGGTGTAAGTTATATTTGTGTTTCAGAGGTAACTGCTAATTAATTAGAAATTGACAATTTTCCCTTGCAATCCTTCCATATGTATGTTGGTTTTTTTCGTATCCAGTAGTTTTCTTTTGCAGTTAAGACATCATGCTTTAAACTCAATGCAGAGTATCTGGTAACGGTATATAAAATGAGATTTTGAACTTTCGTGGAATGTTCTGTTAATGAAAAGGTATGCGTGATTAGTGTCCTGTGGTGCCACTACCTGGAATATGATTTTAATAATAAATATTTTCCGGTTTCAAAGAACTGAATGTAGAAGTGAAATTTGAGGACTTTTTAGTATTTCTTATATTAAAATTTCCTCACATATTTCATCAACATATATTATCGTTTTGCAATATCCCAACTGAATCCTTTTTTTCCACTACATTAAGCCAGATGGAAATTACATTGCAGTGATGGGATAGTACTGAAATGACAACGAAAGGAGCAAATGAAGGAGAATACTGTCACAGCTGTAGGATATCAGCATAATATCTGATCATAAAGAAATTTCTGAAAAAATAATCCTTTAAAAAGTCAAAATTTAACTCTTACTTTTTACCGACAATTTATAATAATTTCAATGAACTTTCAAACTTCGTTGTTGATTATACAATTTAATTTTTTTGATATTACTTTTATTGTTTGATAGTTTTCTAGTTTCTACGCAGTTAATTTTATTCATTATTTTTTTGAAAATTCTCTGTAGGCTACTCAGTAGGACTACGTATTGGAGCAATGGGATAATATTGAGTGATAAAGTGAATCCGGTGGTAATCATTTAAAAAACGTGATGGGTACCATTAGCAGATGCTACCGCCGTTCTATCACCGCTTATGCCCAACTTTGATATTTGGATCATCTGTCAAGTTATGTTATTTTTTGTTTTTATACTTTTCCAAGTGTAAGGTAATTCGAGACTAATACAGATAAGAAGAGCAAGAATGAGAAAAAATGAATCACACCAGACATAGTTCAGGTAATTTTAGATTATTTACTTCCTACGTTTTAACTGTCAACCTTTAATCTTTGATTTCTTATTCGGTCAAAATAGGAGTTAAATATTTTGCATCAATCCTTTGTGTGTAAGCAATAGCCCTTCGAAAAGTTCTTTGTAACTGAAAAATATTTATTACTGTTTTTAAGCTTAAAGACGGTAATAAAATCCGAAATTCTCCACAATTTTCCGTCTCTCAATCCCTTATGAAAATAAAATTGCTCGATAAAGAAAAGAAAGTGTCACCGTAGTCTGATATGTTCTGAGTAAACAGTATGTAAATCTGAGAGACCAGTCATCAAAACCCGTGAAAAACAAATACAAATTGACTTAACGATATTCGTAGAACAACCTTGATAGTTTTTGTGCAACTAATTAACTTTTTGCTCCTCGATGACTTGTCACTGTCAGTTTTGGATTTGTAATATTGATTCTTCATGAGGATTTACATTGACAAACATTGTCTATTTAATTATCTTTTCTAATTTTTAAAATTCCATAAAGTTCTGTACTTTTTTTCACAACAAAAAGGACAGAAATTCATCATTCACTAGTTAGATACTGTTATATAAATTGAAACATTCAATGCTAGTCATCTTCATGGTGACATAACTCAATAATCATGCAATATGGATAAGGCGAGAACCAACCACCCTGGATTCAAAGTATGGTCACTTAATCATTTGTCTTTGTCTAGTCACTGACCAAGTTGTTCGGATCATCTGATCTACAAATTAATTCATTGAACTGACCAAAAAAAAAAAAAATGATTGCTTTCTGGCTTGTTTGAATTTCCTTGTTTTGAATTATATAACAGTCATATAACATTATACAATAATTATATAACAGCTCTGCTTCCATATTCTCTTACCTTCTCTCCAAAAAAACCATACCCCAGTCTAATACTTCACTACTATTCTACTTTTAACACTTTAATACTTAAATGAAGTGATGAAGTAGCATTTCGATTAGGTACACTGCTAAGTAAAAGTAATAGTAATCATCTTCATAGACTAATACGTCTGAGGGAAAGAAAGCATTCTCATCATTGTCCGAATGATTTAAAACTGTGTTCATTAAAATTTCTAATAATCATTATTTAAGAAGCTTCTAGAAGGAGCTAATTTATGTTTTTGTATGATCTTTCTTTCCTGATTACAACTTCGAGACTTCAAATCTGAAAAATTCTCGCTAACCAAATCCAGGAATATACAAATCTAAAAAAAATTCAATTGAAACTACTTTGCTTGAAAACTTCAAATTTCTTTAATTTCTAGAAAATTTTCACTTTTTTTTCTATTTCAGTCTGCAATTAAAGCAAAATTAAGATTGTAAAGTGTTTGTAAAGTGTCTTTTCCACAATACATTGCACTTTTTTGAAGCGTTCGAGCTGCCAAAAATGCGAAAAAAAACTTTTACGTTGTTGAATGGCCATAGCAAAGATTTATTGCATTTAATGAGCCAATTCGGGAAAAATTTTCGAGAAATATTAGCGAGAAATATTCTTTCCTAACATAAGTCATCCTGAATTTTTCCTACTTCTTAGATATACAGCATTTGGATTGCAACATTTGTTCCAATACTAAGTAAAAAGATATATTCTACTTATCCACCATCTCCTCCTTACTAAAAAGTTTATCTTTATCGGAAGATTAATTCTTGACATTAAAATTGGTGGTAGGTGCTAATTGAATTTCAGTTCAGAAATAGTTCTACTTGCATTAATTCTTCATTGTTTCCTTCCATTCCTTTTTACCTTTTATTCCTTTTAACTCCAATTATTTCATAGATTCCCATATCTTTCAATATCTCATCCCTGTTTCTTCTCTCTCTAAGAAATTTTATGATAATTTATGATACTTATGTTCTTACATTCATTCTTGAATCTCAAATTAATTAAGATCTCGATGATATATCTATTTGAACTTTTGTTTAACACGAAACGAAAATTTCTGGAAGTGGTCAGGAAGGACTAGAAGAATAGAAAGATATTTGATTCCATTCAATTCAAGTTTTGTAGGTATCTGGTGTTAAAGAGGGTGTTCTTGCGATGATAATATGTAATCTTGCAGTGCCTTTGTAGGCTGCACGATGCAAACTTGCACGAGTTTATTCATTGTACACCTTTAAAAGCCTCTAATTCTGTTTTCTCTTTCAAAAGTTTTCAATTTTTCGAAAATGAATAGCGACGGAAACTAAAAGGGGAAAAAAGCTTTAAAATGCTTTAGTAGCACTGGAGGGAAGGAAGCAATCCAGCGTTTATTAATGATTTTTATTTCTACGAATTTAAAAGCGACAATAATGAGGTGGAGGAGAGCAAAATGCTCTATAAATTCCTCGGTGCAAACACAAAATATTGGCAGTATGTTATCTGTTTATCAACCGTTGTAGATTGCTTTGTGCCGTGATTGACATCGAATTTTGCTCCAACAAAAATTTATTTATTTCAACTTTTCATCCATCCTATCTTTGTACAAGATATTTTTTATATTTGCAGTGAAACGCTTTCAGATTGATTGTTTCAAATATAATTCCTTGGCAAAACTATGAATTCTCTTTTTCTGGTCGAAATGGGATAGCTGATTGGTTTGATGCTTGACGCTAAAGGCCTTCCCTCAAAAAATCAATGCGAAGCTTGCTGCCATGGAGAAGTCATCCTCATGTGATCTTTTAAAATCCAGATAATTTAAATTTGACAAAATCACAACAGAATGCTAGCATGCGCATTCACGTCTAAGATTATGAATTTTCTTCTGTTAAATTTCATTCCATCTCCACTCTAATGATAGGTACAACATCAAGAAAGCAGATCAAGAGAGGCGTTAGTGAGAAAATTTTCAAGTCCTTCCTCCAAATTTTTGCAGAATGCAGGAAAGAAAATAAAAGATAATTGCGCCAAGCTTGAACTAAATTAAAATGACATACAAAATTAGTATTATCTCCAGAACAAAGACAAAATCAATTTATATTTGCTCTTTCACTAAAAATTCCAATGATTATATAGAAAAAGATGAAATGGACTGATTTGAATATGGAAAGGAGGGAGAAAGAGATATAATAGTAAATGAATATCATTGGAATATTCAAAGGTCAGTTGAAAATCTTCATATCTTTCATACCCTTTTTTTGATATGTAGAAGTTATTTATAAGAATTTTAGATTAGGTGGAAAAATGAATGAAAAAGTATAAATATGATGACTGGGCTAACCAAAGATAATGACACAAGACTTGTTGTTATAAGAGGGAATCATCGCTTTACTTCTGGTAAATACTTGCAAAAATTTGATTTGGTTCTAGTAGTTCTACAAATTGATTTCATCCATAGGGTAAAAAGGTCGCATAGCTAAAGGCATTTTACTGAAGATGTTATAATCACTGCTTGATTAATTAATTACTTAAGCAGATATTGTTTTTCTTTATCAGAAGTGATTGAACAGTAAGAGTTTTACAAAATTTTGAATTTCGCTGTTTCATTCCTTTTTCAATCCTTTAGCAAGTAATACCTGTGTTGCTTCAATTTCTTTTTTTAAGTTTCTAGTTTCTATAATACTGTTTTTATAGTCACCTGTCACTTGTATTGGCAACTCGAATTACCTCAAATTACCTACCTAATCCTTTTATTCAAACAAGAATTCTAAAATTTTTGTTTGATCTCCTACTAGAGGCCTTTGAAGGTAAGGCGCCAGTGTCATTTAAAAATCCTTATCACTTATTTTCTACTTTTAATACTATCAATTCAACATTCATATTCGCTGCTAATCAAATTGGCTCTTTGATAATTCTTCCCTTAAATGTCGTTTAACTAAAATAGAATTTGAAAAGTCAAATGAATACTAAGCAAACTTTTGCTCTATTCCTTTCATCCTAGCAAATAAAAACTGTAATCAAATCTTATTTTGCTAAAATAATAGAGTAAGAGCATGTCAACTTATCAATAGAGAGGAAATAATTTTTTAGGAATTCAAAGTTTTGATATATTTTAATAGTGCTGATAGACGGCAGGGGTTATCTTTGCATGAATCAGATGAAGGTCCACTGTAAAGGAATTGAAACGATGAGTATGTTAGAGGGGGACGAAGAAGAAGAAATAACGAAATAGTAAAAAAAACTGTCGAGCGGCAACCCTTCATCTGGAGAGAAGCCTTTGCTTCTGATAGTGCATGCAAAAATATTTGCAGTAATCAGTTTCTATTCAAAGCGAAAATAAATAGCAGCCTTTTTCCGATTCAGTGCCTTTATTTAATACTTCTCAAGCCTTTCTACTTTCATTTTCACACAACTCCTAGAAGCAATCATCTATACTGTTTATTTTAAGGAGTACAGGGACAAGAATCAGTCTTTTGTAAATCTGAGATATTAATTGCTGTCAAAAATCACTGATCATGTTGCGCACATCATGCTCAAATGGCTAAATTATATTATATGCTATACGAACAAGCATTAATTAACTGAAAACTTACCTGCCACTTTTTTATAAATTTCTCAAAATTCAGATCAACGATCTTATTTAGAAAGCAATAAGAAAACTGAGAAAATGTTCACTGTTGAAACATTCTTGAAGATTCTGACTGGTACTACAGTCAATACAATTAATTGTATGAAATACATATGGAACTATAAAAATGTTACTAAAATAGATCTCAGTGATATTTATTAAAGTAAAGTTATCAAGGCGCTGATCATATGGAAGAAATGCAGTAATTTTATATATTTCTTGCAAAAAAAATTTTTTTATTAGTAAGGATTTTTTTTGTAATATACGGGAAATGTTATAACTAATTGTGGTCTTTTTGATACAGTGCCGAAAATTCTTTGTCATTAGACGAAATTCTTCATTGCTGATAATAAATGGATATTTTCCATAAATTCAGAACAATAATCAGCCTGGTCCTAGCAATCTCGACAATATCTGAAATGATAAAATAGCCTCGTCCTTAATGCACTGTTGTTGAATCATTGGAATCTTATTTGAAAATTAAGGATGACTAACTGTGGAGATGAATTTCTTTTAATTCCTTTGAAAGTATCACTAAATATTTACTAAAAACAGAAGGTGACATTTCTTTATAGACAGCATGTCAATATCCTATTCATAAATGATTTTGCAAACTGAAATATAAGCCAAGCGCTTCTGTGTTGGAAACAAATTTTTTGAATGGAATTTGTTGCTTTGAGATAGCTTATAGCAAAAACAACTTGTGACATCAAATGCTTTAACGATGTAAGAAAAAAAGATCCTTCATTCTCCAAAGAGCTAATACTCTTCAAAAAAACAGTTGCCTTCAAAGTTGCCCAAAAACCGCTGAAATTAATTTGTCAAATTTTAGTAAATCTTTCATCTAACATAGATAGAATTTTAACCCATAGCAAATAGACTTACCCATCTTCAAAGTGAAGGGATTACCGTTTAGTAAGAACAAAATCTTAATCCTTCTTTATTCATCATTCTTCAATATTAATAGCTCACATAATCACTTGAGGCGCAATGCAAAAATACATTTCACGAATAAACCCTTAAACCGAAATTGTTAGAAACAAATGGTAGAAATGTTGCGAAAGTATTTGTACTTAAATTTCATCTGAAATTTGGAGAATTTTGTTTATGTTTAATAAATTAGAATATAGTTTACTCTCTGCATTGTCCCACAACCATGCTTCTCTGCATTTCTTGCTATTTGTAACTTTCTTCGAAAATAAAGTTCAACTTAAGTTGGCTCTGAAGTTATTATTCAGTACCGAAACGATGGGTAGCACTTATAGCTTTCACCAGTAACGAAGAATGGAACATAGGGACCAAATTCTGCTAGCTTTTCTGACCTGTCACTGTAAACAACTCATCAATTTTTAGTTGTTTACGTCTTTGAGCGCCTGCTGCCAATTTCCATTATGTCATCGTTTCTTTTCCTCTCAAAAACCTAAAAGAGTTCAAGGGTCATGCAGACAGTAAGCTAATCTATCACATACATTTTGAGTTATTAATTGAGTCTTAATGGTCAAGACCATTATCACCATAATAGATTTATGGTTGATTCTTTTACAAAATAGATTTACTAATCCACCTTACGACCAATTTTCAGTACTCTCTTTTGCTTTCTTTTCTCTGCTGAATTCAGATTTCACTATCAGTTCCTACATTTAACAAAATCTTTTCTTACTCTTTACACTAATTCTGTCATTTATTTAAGTCTGATAACATTTTGCATCGTTCTGTTTTAAAATTCCTCAATTTTGAGACCTTATTGTTTTGAAATTCGACATTAATTTGGGCCGAAGAGAAAAGAAACTCAACATTTCAAATGTTTTTTCCCACCAATTTTACTCCTTAATTCATTTTTCCACTTTGCTAATTAGTGTCTAAGCATATTTTAGGTTGTAAAAAAACGTTGCATTTTTATTTTTTTACGTGGATTCAGTTACAGTTCTTTCATCTTGTATTTAACAAAGCCTAAATTTTTTACAATGTAGAAAATTATTGTGTCTTATTTTATTCAGTGATTTCCTTTCAAATTTCGGGAAATACCAAATAATTTGGAACAATTAGTTTCTTGACCAATGTAAATTTTTAGATATAAGTTTTCAAGTTTAAGTTATTTCAGGCATTTCCTTTTGCTAAACTTTAAAAATCTTTAAATTTTTTCGGCAATGTAAGACGATATTAACATGTTAGTTATATGGATGAGCGGATGTTGACAGCAGCAGGTTATCAATATAGGAAATCAAATTCTGTGTATTTGTTTCCACGTTGGAACTTACCCTCAAGGCGAAGCATTGTTTGTATGGCTGCCAGTTTATCTAAATCCAATCCAATCATTTTTAAGGAACCAAAATTCGGGGTAAACGATTGATTTTATTTGTTTGGACAGCGACAATACCAGTGATGTGTCTCGCTTGGCGACAATTGCTATAACAAGTAGTTTACTTTTTGTTGTTATAATGCCATCTTTGAAAAATCTCAAATTAATTTAATCTTATTTTTGGTTGAGACAAACTAGGCCATATGTGATCAATTGTTAAATGATGCATATACTTCCTTGATTCTCTCACATTACCGCCGCTGTACCATTTATGCATGATTTTATGGCATACTTTGTTTAAGAGAAAGAATTAAGGAAGAGCAAAGGCTTCTGTAATCCAAAAATTCATCACTTTTGAAAGCAGAAATTTTCTATTTTACTTATTGTTCACATTGCTAATTAATTAATCCATGCATTATTTCGTTTATTTGCTGATTTTTCTCCGCTTCCACTTTAAATATGAAGTCACTTATTCCATATTAAAATTTATTTTTTTATGTATAATAGAACACTGAGCAGTTTTATGTTCACAACAAGAGGTGGAAAATGAAACCAATTCTGATATAAATCTTATTAATAAATCACTTCCATATCACTCCAATTTATAAATTCCCCACTGAAAACTTAAAAAAAACAATCGTTATTTTTCGGAGACTTCTGTGTGTTTACAATTTTCTCAAATTTTCACTTTCAAATATTCAAAGATTTAAATTTTTTTAAAATAGTTTTTTGCAGCCCAAATTGGCACATGCATTCATTTTGTTTTTCAAAAACTCTTCCATTCTGAAAAAAAAATTTTTCAGTCTGTCATAAATTCAGAGCATGTCAGTTCGATATTATCAAACTTTATTATTCTTTAATTTTTGGAATATTTTAGAAGTTTGATTTGAGATGAATGAATAACAAATCATTCATTTCGATATTATCAGACTTTGTCATATAGTGCATTCAGTCCTTCTTAATTTGCATAAATCAGGACAGTGACAAGAGAAGCGGTGAGCAAAAACGATGCTTTGATACCATCTCAATCATATTTATTTGAATGGATCTGGTTAGTTTCAAATCAAGGATAATTAACTGTGAAAGATGGCAAACAACTTGTCAAGAATGTTCTATCCTAACGCCAATCAAATTTTGTCCCATTTTGACGGTCCTTTATATAATCAAAATAACTTTCTACTTGAAATATTTCTATATGATAGTCCTTTGATAGACCTGCCTCTTTAGTTATGATGTCCATTTTAAATCCTTTCATTATTCTTTCTTTTTTTTTCTACTCGTTTTCAGATATCTGCTATCTACAGAGTGCTTAACAAATAATTGTCAGATCGGGGTGAATCTTTCCTGATATATTATCTTCATTTATGAATTCCGGTTTACTGCATACCTAAAATCGCAATACGATCTCTAATTTTTCTAATAAATTTCTCACTTTACTAAGCGTCCGATTTGGGAACCTCGGGAGCTTCATATTGTTATTAATTTGATTCTGCCATTAAATACTATCGAAAAAGTGAGTCGAAAAACTGTAAATTTGGTCTTGTCAAAAATTTTTTTTCATAAATTAGATAAACTCCAATCATTTGATTTGTCAATTACTCAAATCTAAATTCGATTCATCAATTTGATGAGTTGCAGCGTCCAGTGAGATTGTACAATTGTTTCATTTCAGAATGCTTTACTTCTGAAAGATGGAAAGAAAAAAGCAGATGAATTTTAACATCAAATACTATGCTGCTATAAACTTTCACATGATTTTATCTAGGAGTGACCATTTCACTTCTTGCACTTCCAAAACATGTATCAAAGCTATGTAACTGTTTAGAGCAGAAATTAACTTAGAGTATTGGATTTATATACGCAGACTTGACCTAACATCGTGTTAGACGGAGACAACACGTAAATTGTTTGAGACCACTTACTTATGTAAAACAAATGTCGAAGTTTCATTTGATAGGAAGGGAGAATTGTTGTAGTGTGAAGTTTTTCATGACACTTAGTTTATAAACCAAAACAAGGAAACAAATTGAAAAATGTAAGTAACGAAATAAAAGCGGGGAAGTAGTTAAAGCGAAGTAAATAGTCACCTCGGGTGAGGTTGGCAGTAAATTATGTTCAATATATTGCGTTAAAGCTTCCGCTTCACTTGTTTTCCATTATCTACGCTTTTATAGTCGATGGAATAGGCATGGATAGTGACCGGATTGCCCGCAAATTCAATCCGACATAATGAATGGCATGCCCAAGCTATTCCGATTACTTTTTCCACAGTGGCGGAA
This sequence comes from Loa loa, assembly GCF_000183805.2. Classification (NCBI taxonomy): domain Eukaryota; kingdom Metazoa; phylum Nematoda; class Chromadorea; order Rhabditida; family Onchocercidae; genus Loa; species Loa loa. Next base: position 289,421 of record NW_018108227.1, on the reverse strand, counting down.
TATGAGCGGTTTATCAAACGATATCCTGTTGTTCAGGAAGTTTTGGTCCTCTTCTAGAATTCAGGAAAGTAATATAACCTCCTTTTTTATCTTTGCGTATTTTGCGTATCAACTATACATGATAAAAGCGGATTTTAACAGAAGAGGGAGCTGGTTTCTTTTTTTCTCAAATGATTTCCACAAAGAGGCTACAAATTATAATTAATTGTGTATTTACTCTCATTTTAAAGACTTTACTACAGTTTCCACCAACTAAAACTAAATTATCGTCATCTCTATCGTCTGAATCGGCGTTATTATTACTATCATAATTATCTTTGTGACTGCCCTTTAATTTGCTTCTCACTTGTCACGGTTATTATCACAGCAATAATCTCAACATTATTATTGCTATCCTCTTCATTTGTAACTCGTATTTTGTTTTTCATTGATTTTATTGTGATGAATTTCCTCATGTACTCCGTGATTACTAACACATTCGTTTCTTTTTATGATGTTTTAGGATTAACAAATGCTTGATCGTGTCGTCAATTCAGTACTGTCTCAATTTTTTATCTATCTAGTTTTACCATTTTTTCACAAATTTAATCAGAGAAGGATATTTATGTATATTAACAAAAAAGGTAAGTTGAACTTTGGAAGGATTGATTTCATCTTTCATTTTCGACTTTAATAAAAGCGTGCAGTGAAACATTGAATTGTCAATTTGTGATGGAATGAACTTTTGGTTTCATGAAAACTCCGAATCCAACAAATATTTGCTTGGACAGAAGTGACAGCGTAGCATTATAGAGGACTCCTCAAAGAGTGCTCTACAGGAGTGCTCAAAGACAAAGTAAAAATCGCTAAAATTTTTTGAGTAATCTCAGATGTTCTTTGAAGTGCTGGAAACTCCGAATTCTGAGGACAAGTAACATCAACACTATTTTTCTCTTCCCATTGGTTTGTCATTGCAAATTCAACAAAAAAACTATCAACTCTTTCCCTTCCCCTCTCTTACCTCATCCTCATCTCTCTCCTCGGAATGTGAAACTTGAGAATTGGCTTTTTTCTTCATTCGCTTTTCTTTGCTATTTTCAACATCTCAAAATGTTTGACACATTTCCTCCCGTTTTTTTTTTTTGAGGTTTTCTTATGAGATTTCGTAAACCTTTGTTTGATTTGATAATGAGAACATTTGATTTGAATGGGAAATATCATATGCTTGTCGTTCGAAATATGATGACATAAATGCGAATAACAACATTTGATTGTGCTTTATTAAACTTTCTGATTTTCATTCGCATCTCTTCTTTTTTCACAGATTCTTCTCGGGAATAACGATAGCACCAAATTGCTTACTATCGCTAACCCTTTAATACTATTAGTCATTTGTTTCAGAATAAAAGAAAACCAAAAATATATTTATGTTTTCAATCTTTCTAAAGCAAAAAGAAAAGCGAAGGTTTGAACATTCTCTTTGGCACTCAGAGAAAACATTTCATTTCAAAACCTCATTTACCTCTTTCTTTATATCTAATATTTCATTGAACTACATTTATTTGTAGCCTAACTTTCTGCTGCCATCATCAGTCACAGAAATAAAAATAAGTTAAATTAATTTTAGTTGTTTACGATCGTCTCTACTTTTGGACATTGATTATTTTTAGACAAGGCATACATTGCTGTTACTTATTACAAGAATAAGTTGTAGTAGCGAGAAGAAATGTCTTTATACACGTCTCTCATTTCCAGATACTGCCATATATTCCTTTTTTGGTTACAATTAGGTTTTTAAATTTATAAATTGAAATATAAAATTTGAAAAGAACAGTCTTTGTATAGAGAAGTGCTAAACCGTTTGGCATTTCAACAAAAAATTTTCTGTGGGCTATCAAAAATTTATGTAATTTCTCAAAAACCCTCTAATATCGCTCTGGAATACAAACAAATAACTTATCTAAAATTTGATTCGAACAACTTATCTGAATTTGTCTAAAATTTAATTATCTAAATACGATTTATCTAAAATTATTCAAACTGATACAACTTATCTAAATAACAAGCAACTTATCTAAAATTTGGTTCCATCCAAAAGTTACATATTCTTAAATTTTCGCCATAATATGTATTCGAAAATTAAATATGCAGGAATTTAAAATCGTTTTCAAGCGTTATCTCAAAATTTGAGATAGAGTAATAATACTTCAAGCGATATCTTTGGTGCCGTCTTAATGCCTAAAACATTATCATCATTGCCTTTTTTCTATTTTTACTTTCTGCATCATTTGTTATCAACATATGGTCTGCGCCAGTACTATTTCAGCAATTCTCATTTCCCAGAATATATTCGGAACCTTTTCAGGAAAATTATCCAAACTCAGAAACAAATAATGAGAGCAACTGAACGATTTGATTGCTGAAAGACGCACTTGGCTATGAATTTCTGAACAAACGACAATATGGTTGACGTTTGCCATAATGATGACAATATAAACTTTTTCCAGTAATAAGCTGAAGTGAAATGAAGCATAATGCGTGGAGAGGAAAAGAAAAGTTGGTTTTCATTTACAATCACTTCTTTGATAATATACGAAGCGCAAACATCAACGAATTTGAAATCCTTAAAAACACCGCCACTTTTCATCTTTTCTAATATCAAATTCAAATTTTTTGGCAATAATTAAATCTACTTAATGTTCTCATCGTTTGTTGACATAGTTTGCATAGTTAATGCGAAAATATTGTTGAAATGGGATTAAATATGAAAAAACGAAGAGCAGTGATAGAAGATGGAAAATATGATGATTTTTGAGAATTACTTTTCCGAGTTCGGAAGGAACCCTCACAAATTAAGATTTTCTTTCTTCATTCAGTGCGAAAGAATTTTAAAAAATATTGATCTTGGGAAAAGCTCTCTTCTAAAAGAAGTTTTAATATTTTTGAAATTGCGATTTATTTGGAAAATTATTCATTTAACTCCCAAAAACTGGAATTTTTTGGAATTGCATTACCCAGTTTATTTCTTTCAATTTGGGACATTCAAACCATTAAGTCTTCTTTTCTTAATTAGATTCTCACTAGTATTCTGTGAGTTTTTCGATTGGTTTTTGGCCTCATGTATTCTCAAAATTTGATGAAATGTTCAATTGATTTTGTAAGACGTAAAAATCTTAGTCACCATTAGAGAATGTATATTCGCTGTCGCTTTTTCATTTAATTTCAAAAATTTTTGGGATTTGTGTAATTCCTTCAAGTTCTGCTAAAGCTGATTATCATTATATTATATTTAAAAAATTTATTGCACATTTCTCACTTTTAAACATCGCTGTTTAAACTAATTCTTTGAAATTGTAATATTTAAAAACATTTTGTCTATAAATTTTGATCTCAAAATAGTAAACACCACCGGACTGATATAGTTTCATGCCAATTTTGGTGTTATTATCGTCACAATGCTTATTAACATTTGTCATTTGAAAATTCATCATAAAATAAGGTTTTTCAACAATCTGTTTGATTGCCTAAAATATAATGGATGAACTGTTTGCATATAAACAATGACAATGTCAATTTGTAGGGTTTACAATGGTAGCTAAATGAAATAATTAGCCTATGTTAAGCGGAATGTTATTTATTCTAAATGATTCATTGCCGCCAAAAATCAATGATAACTTAAACAATTATTAACTTAAAAGTCAAAAATTATGATTACATTAGCTCACAAACAGTGCTTTTTATAAGGGAAAAATTTTGATTTTATATCAGATAATTGAAAAATTAGTCATTTAAACGATCAGCTAAATGATAGTTTCTCTTCTTTTTAACTTCCTCATTTTTGAAATGTTTCACAAAAACATTTACGGGTTAATTTTGCTAAGATTATATGCTACAAATTCTGCTAATCTTTATATATTCTCTTCTCCACTTATTTTAATTAATTTTTATTGTCAGACTTGTCTTCTCATCATTTCATTTTTCAATTGATGAATATATTTTAATACTTTTCGTTTTATTACCAATATCGTTGGGAAAAAAAATTCTGATGGAACATAAAACTGAATCTGTGATGGATAAATCGTTTTCAAAAATTTGATACTATTATAAAATTGATGAAAAATTGAAATTATCCTTCTCTGTAAAATGCTGCATTGATTAATTTTTGTTTCCAAACCACTAATGTGTTAGTTTAATTTGTTTGTAGTAACAAAAGCATTCTTTTAATATCATGGTTTGTTTCATCATTCGTATCTCATCGAATGTGCAGCAGGAACTGTCGACAAAGATCTTCACCAATAAGCTTTTCATCGATTGTACTGATCCATAGAAGTAACTTTTGTAATGACGGAAAGGAAAAAGAAATAGACTCCCTCATCTTCTAGAATTTTTGGGGTCAGCCAGCCAAAACACGAGTTAAAGCATGAAGGTCATTATTTTCTGCTTCAAATGCTTGTACAGACATTAGATTGTTCATAAATTCAATTTAATGTCTCTCTCATCAATTGTACATACTGCCGAGTATCAATTAATAGACGTGGCTCCATACAGTCATTTGACTAATTTTAATCTACTGGCTGATTAAACTATCAGTCTAACAGAGGACTTCTGAAGAAATTTATTTTTGTTGCGGTTATCTTAATGAAAGCGGTTGAATCGTCTAATTATCTTAATGATTTGTTAAGCTCTATTCTTCTACACTCACTGAATCCATTTCTCCGTGATGATTTGAAAACTTTTTCTGTGAGATTGATTTCTGTCATCGTTTACGCAAAAGTTAACTTAATTCCTCTCAGATCGTCAATAAAAGTAAAAAGTAAAGATGATCTCCCCAGCACTGAATCGTTTTATTTTGTCGCTCTCCCTCTTTTCCTCATTAATTAACTTTCACAGATGGAATCATCCATGTTAGACTTATTTCTGATCGTTTTTATGAAGACTAAAGTTAATAGCCATGGATGATGTATGATAATTTGTTCAATTCTCTTTTGTTTTTGAATGTTTTCTATTTTCTCAGTTTAATCAATTTATCGCGAAATCTTTTTCTGCAAAAATTGTAAAGTCTTTTTCCATAGATGAAAAGAAAGTT